>NC_068406.1:13024167-13131667 GCF_023724105.1 Carassius gibelio
ATGGAATCAAAACACAGTGAACACAACTAAGAAAATGTTTCTGCCATAGAAATCTATTGCCTTTCACAAAACTCTATTTTCTGTATTTAATTGCTGGTAAAGTATGCAAGTTGAAGAGGGCCTTGTTGATCTCAAAGTCAAATTTTGTAATGCTGGACGTGATTGATGCTAAATAAGAGATAAAAGCATATTGAGCTTTGAAAAAAAAAACTGTTTGGATGTGTATCACTATATTGGTGCATTAGTTCTTAAAGTAACAGCAGCATATTAAACCTGTTGCTGTTTAGGAAATGGAAAAATTTATCAAACAACAAACGAAAAAGAGAGAATCATTCACTCATTCAACTTTGATAAGAATAAATTAACATTTAATTAAACGGTGAAGACTATGCAGTGTTTAGGCTTTAATTTTATTATTTTTCTATTGTATTTGTCCTATTGTTTGTAATTTAATTATTATTTTATTGATAGAAGAATATACTAACTTTTGTGAAGATAAAGATAATTTAATTATTTATTAAACAAAATAAAATCAAAGGATATATATATATATATATATATATATATATATATATATATATATATATATATATATATATATATGGTTGTGTGTGTGTGTGTGTGTGTGTATTAATTGAACACTAAAAAGCTAGAACACTAGAGAAATGTTACAAGAAAGGTGAGAAGATTTTAATAAAAGTGGTAAAGATAGAGGATAGCATCCAGAAAATCAGAAACGGAAAGTGAAGGCTGGCAAAGGGACTGACGGTTATTCCGACAGTGACTGGCTCCCACTACAGAGCATCTGACAGGCGTGTAAATCTCTCTGTTGAATGGATCAGCCTGACATATACAGGGCCTTCTGACATACTGTACTTCTCAATCACAGTCAGTAAAGCGCAGAATGCCCCGCCATGCCATGCCAGTCCGACACATTCAGATTTACCACTCAGCCATGCCTGTAGCACACATGAACACACAGACACTCTCCATGCAGAATCTGGGGCAAGTGTGGGGCAAATACTACATACTGTGCGATTTGCACACATACTACTCTGTGAGACTGGGAACAGGTAATGTTCGCCAAGTAGTTACCTAACATTCTCCAGAACTGCTGAGCTACAATGTACATGTTGGAGATGTGAGTTTAAATCTGGCACATGACATGTCCTCATTCTATTCTGGATGTGTTCTGGATCTACTCTATGGGGATTGTGTAACAAGTATGCTGCAAAAGTAAGTTAAATGACTACTAAAGATACATTTCATTCAATGGAGATCAATGGAAACATCCAGGGCCCGGTTTCCCGATAACGCTCACTCTTAGCGTGCTAAGAAGACCTCGAAAGATATATCTTACCAAAGTTGTTTATGTTCCTAAGTGTGTTCCCCATCGTGTCCCTTAGGAAGCTTCTTAGCACGCTGCCTCTTATGTCCGACGTAACAAGAGCGCTGTCCAAAGGGAGGGTGCTGAATTAGTTGGCATCGATTGCTCATGAATCGATTTTCCACTTCACGCGAAGGTGCAATACAGCGTTAAGAAAGACAACACGTTCTATGCAAATGAAACACTCCTCAAATTATTACAGTAACATTTATTTTAACATAGTTTAAGTTATCAGTAGAATATAGACTATAAATTAAATTATCAAATGGTCAGTAATATGCTCACACGTTATGTTGTGACGGTTAGACTAACCGGGTATCCCTCGCTAATCATCCACCCTCCTTATCCCGTTGTGCCACTTGTGCCACTTCTTGACATGGGTTTAACGACTTATAAAAATTATATGATACACTTTTATATTAATGGTAAGGTACTTTACAATCAGAATTGATTGGCAAACAGCTGCAGTTACTTCTGTTTAATGCTGTATTGATTGCAATTGGTTTATGTTTTAAATAAAAATCTCTCTGTAGCAAAAAAAATAAAATAAATAATAATAATAATAATAATAATAATAATGTAGCGCTGGGCTTCAGGGTTTAAATCAAAATTCCGCCAAGTTTGCCTGGCAAGCGCAGGTCTGAGAAGGTCCAGCAGCTCCATAATGAGTTGTCTTGGGAGGCAAATTTTTATTTTAATATAGCCACGTCAGGCAAAATGTCAAAATGGCTTAAATTTTGCCGAATAAAAAAATTGACATGGACTAAACGGCTCCGCGTCCGGCTCCGTCTTTGATTCAATACAAGGACACGTTGGATCGCTGCTATAGTTGGTCGCTTACTGGACACCACCATGCCATTTATAGATCTTAGCCATTTAGAGACAAATTGTTTGCCAGATTTTAATTATCAAAAAAGTGATTGCCAATTCTCTTTAATTACATTACGAAAAAGCCTAGGCTAATTACCACCATATTAGTTCTGATACCACATGAAGTCAACTTCATAAATAGGCCTGTATCCATTGCGAACACAATTTATTATGAGTCTTAAAAAATAACATAAAATCATTGTTGAGCCACAACATTGTCAACATTCCATAGTTTGACTTGTACTGCGCTGCGCTGGTTTCTAAAGACTGCTGTACAGTAGCGTCTTGAGCTCAAACAACGCTAAGAGAGAGCTTACGAAGGGTCCAGACCAACCTTACGAAAGTGTGACTTACAGAAGATATACTTAGCGTACGAACGTGTCGGGAATCATACCACAAGGTTAAGAGAGAGGTTAAGGAATAGGTTAAGAACAACTTAGCGATAAGAACGTTTTGGGGAACCGGGCCCTGGTTTAAAAACATTCTTGGTTATGCAAACGTTATTTGAACAGTAATTTTTCAAACATGATGGGAGCATTACTTTTAAATGTCCTCTGTACATTCTGAAACAAGCAGTAACATTAAAAAAAAAACTAAAACTACATTAGCATCCACCTTACATGTTTCAAAAAAAAATAATAATAAAGTTTTGGTGCTAATGTTATGAGAAGACCAGATACCCTTGCCAGAATGTTCTCTGTTAGCTGAGGACTTCCCTGTTGACAACTGAACACTTACATTTTAATTTGTTATACATTATTTTTCGAATGGAATGCAGCATTACTTACTTATGTGCTAAGACAACATTGCTGTCTTTTCGTCTCACTAGTTTTATAGCTATCTGTTTTTGAACATCATCAGGTTTCCTTGCACATCAAGAGAAAGAATTGCAATGTTGGCTGAAGCTAGCGGAAACACCTCTCACCTCCACAAGCGCCTAGCTAAATAAATCGGAGAGAAATATAGATCAATACCTTGTTGTGATTCTGAGCAGTTCTCTGAGCCCAGCAGTGTTAGATGAATTCAGAGGAGTGGTGCTGGTTAACGACACACTGCTTCCTCTATCTGCTCACACCTGGCCATTTCTGATCCTACAACGTTCTAGAAAAATCTTTGTCAGAGATTTCGGAAGGGCTCGAGTCTCCACTGGTGGCACCTGGAATAAAGCGCTCCATCAGCTGAAGGAGGCCAAAGCATAGTTCAGCTAACCCAGCCAGACCTCTCTCCCACTGGTCATGTCCCCTCTGGCTGCCCCTTCTACTGTTTGGAGCTCTGGGATCTGACAACACAACCCTGCCAAAGTCCATTACGTTTACTTGACCAGTTTTGCTAGAAGAGCAAGAGAGAAAGTATGTGAGCCAGGAAAAGACTGAGTGACTTGAAATGAAATACTAGGAGAAAGAAAAGGAGAAGATTGGTGTTTGTATTCATGCGTTTATACATTTTAATCTCAAATGATTGTGTTTTACTGTGGGTCAGAAAAAGATACTTAGCACTGCATTATTATACATGCTGTGGTCAACGAACTGTGAAAAATGATAAAGTATCTTGGCATGCACGGAATAATCAAGTTGAATGTGTCCATGTATACAAAATGCAATGCATAATTGAAAAAAAGTAGTAACTAAAGGAAAAGTTCACCCCAAAATGAACATTTGTTTACTCAAACTCAGGCCATCCAAGATCATTATTTATCTTATTTATTTTTTTCAACAACTGACAGTGCTTGAGTTTGTAACCAATCTTAATCTCTGACAATTCTGTAATGTGCAAGAGCTATTAGTCTTTATGCAATAAGTCAATGTAAGTCAAAGTAATAGCAAGAAGTCCTAATGAGCATAACAAAAATAAAACGGTTTCAAACAAAGCACTGCGATTACTTTGGATTTGCTATGTTGCATAACTTGCTTGCAACGTAGTCAGTGTCATACCCAATATTCACCTTAAGACAGCAATGAAACATAACTAGAATGCTCACATTGGATTATTACGGCCCTATTTTAAATAGTAAAGGCCCTTTAAAGCATATTTTGCAGATGAAATTCAAATCCACAATGAGCAATTTCCATAGGGAGGTGCTTTTAAAGAGGAAAACCAATATCATCTGTCTGCTGATCCATGCCTCTTCCCGTGGGACAATGTGAGATTGTGTGTGGACACAACTGACCGGAAATTACCAAGGTGACCCATCAGAACTCACACAACAGAGGTCTCTAAACAGAGTCTGAATTAACCTGGGGTCCGAGAGCTCCAGAGGCTTCTGGAATACATGCACATCTTTCATTCTGTCCTTGGAAACATGGTTTGTCTGAAAATTATGGAATATCTGCATACATTTATATACATCATCTAAAGCGGGTGATATTGAAGCTTATGCAGGTCATGCAGGAGAGCACTACAAAAGATGACATCAAGTACACATATGTATAATCTGAAATATATTTATATCCTGATGGTTCTGGATTGTTTTTTATATATATATATATATATATATATATATTCTAGTCTTAAACCAATTAAGTAACAGTCAAATCAGTGAGAAATGATAAGAATGTTGGGTAAAGCCCATTCACACCAAGAATGATAAATATAAAGATAAAAATATTAGAATCCACACCAACAGACGATATTGTCTGTTTATTCTAAGAGCAAGCTCATCTGCCACTTTAAATTCTCAAGCTAGTGAAAGCAGGATGGATTTTGATTGGGTGTTAATGTTTGTATCATTCATCAGCTGAAATAAATTGTTCTGGAAGTGATTCTAATGGTACTGTTGTAAATATGTTGATCAAGGAACAATACTAGGAAAAATAATAGTGAACTTGTGCACTTTTTCCTCCCAAAATTGCACACTTACATCAACACTAATAAGGGGTTCTAAGAAGTTCTAAAGATTGTTGCATGCTTTGAAAAAATAAAAAAACTGGAATGATTCCAATAGCTACTGGCCTCTACAGAGCTGTTATACACAACAGCCGTCCAATCAGGTTAAAACAGGGAAACGTGCCAGAAATGGTGAATCAGGTTACTAAAGAACAATTCAGGAAATGTGAAAGTGCGACTGTGTATCAGTGTTTTCGGATAGACTCTCATTCCACCAAGACCGCTGTGACTGATCCAAATATATAATGACAAACCTTCTTTCTTTCACACATTCTTCATGGGACAGATGCTTGGTTAAGTGCGCCTTCATCCGATGTATCACCTAATCCACAGCAGATTTGTCTGAAATTGAAAGGAAGGGGAGAAGAAAAGAAAACAATTTATGTGCGTGTTTCCCCCAAATGACACAAGTAGGTTTTCTATTTCATCAGTTTGATTATCACATTACAGAAAAAGCCCCCTGGCACCTCAAAGGGAAAACTGCAGGACAAAAAATGAGGAAGTCGACATGTTCTACAGTATTGTTCCAGGGAAAAGCAATGCTATGCTTTGCTTTTTATCCACACTGTCAAACATATTGCTCACCAAGCCATCAAACATATGGAATGAACAACATATTGCAGTTTCAGTAATATCTCCGAACACATACTGCTTTCAGGATCTGCATGGGTGAATTATTGACTTAACATCAGAAAAAACAATATTAATCTCAGTATACATGCGATTCACAGTCATTTTTCACCTTATATGCTGCATCACAGCTGTTTTTGTTATTTGAAGCCAATGGCGTGTACAAACTGGAACGATTTCAGGTAGTACATTAAATGATCACGCCATGAACAAGAACATAACAAATATTCCAGGTATTATCCGTCTGTTAAAATATTAAGCATGTTTAATGGAATCAATGTCAGCAAAGCAAGAGCGTGTCTTTTTATTCAGGGTCTACTTTTACATACAAAAGCCACTATTCACTGTGAATCATTCATACTTCCCATGAGAGTCGCAGTGGAGTCTAATACACAAGCATCTATCACCAGAACATGAGCACTTATCACTAATGGGGCCACGAAACTGTGTATTTGGGCCCTGTAGATTTGCCTACATCACTTTATATTGCGACCCAAATTAAGATCTAATGTCAGTTTGAAGGAGTGCTTACTAGCCTTTTGTTCTTTATTATGTTAGTTTTTACAGCACAGGCTAGCTACTTCCCCTCGTGTTGCTCTTCTATAATTCAAAGGTACAATCCCTGTAAGAATAGATGAAATATCAGCCTAACGTAATTTATTAATATTACACAAAGCACTGCTAAAGTCCCTGCTAGGGACAGACCTGACAGGCAGCCATTAATCGCGTCTCGAGTCATCAAGTTGCTCTGAGCCACAGATTAGCATACATGCTAACGTGGGCCAAGAAGGCGTTAATTAGTAAAACAAAGAAATTAATTAGTATGTTTTGGGTGAAAGTCCCCCACGGAAAGCAGATAGAAGAGAATGGATGTGCAGACAAGCACACACACATCTTTCCAGAACGCTTTTAGATTCTACAGGTGCCCGTCTGGAAGATGTCCGAGGGTCCAGCTGTCAAAATCCCCTCCCTCGTCATTATCACCAAGATGGAACACACCTGCACCTGTCGGCTCAGCGGGGGTTGACACATCCGACAACCCCCCAAAGTCCTCGGAGAGCCAGTCGCAGGTAGCATCATGTTGCACAGCGGGGAGGTGGAGCAACTAAGCCGTCAAAGTCTTGTGGAGTCCATCTGCAGGATATTTCCTGCTCGGAGTGTGAGTAAAGTGAGACCCTGCAACTCTTTGCACATTAATCTTGCGCCGTGGAATCTCAAGAAGCCAGTCTGGATCTGTTTCCTAAAACAAAGGCTTTTAAAAAGTGAGAAAGAAAGAGGGGTGCTAGCCTACTATGGGGGTAAAAAGTAAGGACTGTTGGATAATTAAGTTATCTTCAGATTCCTGAATTGCAGAGCTAACAAACAGGAATGAAACAACACAAGGGTGAAAAAACTGACAAAATGAACTCACTCTTTAAGGAAGTGGGGGCTATTAAATGAAATGAGAAGCAGTGTCATGGGTATTCCAAAGCATGATAAATCCACTTGGTGTTAGCGGTCCATGGGGAGCTTCAATAATTGATGGAAATGGTACAAATTTACACACTTAGCACAGCCAGGCCATCATTTAACTGCCCTCTAGAATCCTAAATAGCTCTTCCTCTATCTCTGACAGGCCAGGGGGGTCTCCCATCAGCAGGAAGCTAAATGAACCCACCATGACTCTCCAATTGAGCTGGACTCTGAATATTGCCTCTCCAAAACTTCTAAGTCAGCATCTGTAACTGTAACTGTTTCTGTGCATTTGAAAAAGACTCAAGCTTTCTCAAGGCCATACTGAAATCTCCAGGAAGAATGTCTACCCATTTCCTGTTGAATTGTGGAAAACATGCAAATCATCCCTCTCTCCTGCCTAAACTCTCAGAGACATCTGCTGAGCAGACTGAACCCTGACCCTGACTTCAAAAGCAGTTAGCCTCACTGCACTCCAGAGGTCAGAGGACAAACATAGAGGTGACAACAATCTGAATGCGTTTAGGCTGGCATAGTACCAGTTGGCCACAAGGATGATAGTGGGCACACTGACCACTGCAGGCTCTCATTTCCGCCTGTCCTTTCTGTACTAAACTCTTAGACTGCCTTTTACTTAAAAAAAATGGGACTGGTGGGGGGGGGGTAGCTTTGGTATTCATTGGCAAACAATTATAACCTTATCATGTACCTGTTGCTGAAGCAATTTCACACTTAATTTCTGTCAAGCTGTTAATTTCTCCTGAGCTGCTTTGTGCAATGTGTACTATAATTGTCTACTGTAAGGGAAAAAAGAGTGATGCAAATTAAATTACATAAAGAGGTGTAGAGGATTTGACTGAAACCCTGCCACTACTGTATGCCAGTTTCCATAATAACGAAAGAGGAATTAAATCTACTTGAATGTATTTGTTCTTGGAATATGCCTTTTTTTCACAAATGAATTCAGCAAAGGGCATTTTGACATTCAAATTAAGCAGTTTTGGCCTATGGATTTAATTTTTTTATGAAATTAAAATCCACAAGATCTATGTTCTAAATGCATGTTATTGATTTCATTGTGAAAAAATCATCCAAACATGTCTCAGATGTAAAATTAGTTTTGCTCATAATTTGTTTTATTAAAATCAAAATCTTCTGGTGAATTAACACCTCTATAGTCTGATCTGCCTTCATCCAAGTAACAACTGTACCAAGTCCTCTATTTTTACATCGTTACAAGATTTATATAACAATATGGAAGAAAGGAACTATTGCTACTTCCATTTCATCACAATCATTCAAAGCAAAAGGTTTTACAGTACGCTGTAAATTTCCTCTCCAACTATTAATTACAGAACCTTCTGCTCTTCCGAATGCTTTTACTTGAGTGTTGTGTGCCTGGAATTAACAATATCTGTATGTACCATCTGTACAAGAATCCTGTTTGATCAAGCGAGCATCTGTTAAGGGCACGACATCTAAAAAACTTTACTAAATAGGCAGCCCCAGAATGAACAGCTTCTGATATGAAGAGTATTAATGGAGCTTGATAGAAAATAAAGAACAACAAATCAGAACAAAACAGAACTCTCACTAACCAAAGCCACTCAAAGACCACTCAAAGATCACTTTCTTACAGACAAGGTCCATTCTGCAATCATAAACGTACAATATATGATAATAGATCAGATGACCAATATCAAAGAGTTTCCAACACGATCATTTAACAGTTCGGGCTCTGTACGATTTCTTCATGTTTTTGAAAGAGAACTCTTATGCTCATCAACCTTGAAAATGCAGTAAAACAGTAAGACTGTGAAATATTATTATAATTTAAATGAAAAGCTGAATTTTCAGCATCATTACTCAAGTCTTCAATGTCCCATGTTCCTTCAGAAATCATTAATGTATGCTGATTTGGTGCTCAAGAAACATTTATTATTATTATTATTATTATTATTATTATTATTATATCTGTGTTAAAAAAAAAGAATTATGCTGGTTGATATTTGGAAATTGTGATAATTTTTCAATATTCATTGATAAACAGAAAAATCAAAAGATCATCTGAAACAGAGATGTAATATTTGATATGTTGTTAATGGCAATTTTGACCAGTTTTATGCATCCTTGCTATATAAATGTTTTTATTATTTTTTTTTTTTTTTTAAAGTGAATCAAATAAAATTACATACATACATACATACATATTGACCCCTAATGTATATATAATCCAATACATAGAGCTTAGAACATTTTGGAAGATCCACCTGTTAAGAAAAATATGTTTACATTCCTCTACACAGCAAGAGTTTAAAACGATTGCCAAATGAACAATACACACAGAGTATCAGGAAGCTCAATATTCTTTTAGCACAGATGCAGCAGCTGCAAAGCTCCAGGAATCTAATTTGTATTTAATAAAAGCGAATCTGACATGGTTAATGTATTACAGCTGTAGCAGATGCAGTTCAGAGAGAGAGAGAGAGAGAGAGAGCAAACATCCTGATCATCATTGTCTCTGTGGTCCTATCGGAGAACCAGAAACTCTTAAAGTGGGCGGGACATTTGGGGAAAGAAAAGGAAAGTTTCAAAAGTTCAGGGTCTGAAGGGTCTTAAAACATCTAAAGGTTTCCACGATCTGAAAAGTGGAAATAAAAATGTGCATTTTATTTCAAATCTTTGACGTTTATGCTACTTCATGTGAGCAGGCGTTGTGTATTACAGCTGTAGCAGATGCAGTTCAGAGAGAGAGAGAGAGAGAGAGCAAACATCCTGATCATCATTGTCTCTGTGGTCCTATCGGAGAACCAGAAACTCTTAAAGTGGGCGGGACATTTGGGGAAAGAAAAGGAAAGTTTCAAAAGTTCAGGGTCTGAAGGGTCTTAAAACATCTAAAGGTTTCCACGATCTGAAAAGTGGAAATAAAAATGTGCATTTTATTTCAAATCTTTGACGTTTATGCTACTTCATGTGAGCAGGCGTTGTATATTTAAACTGTACTATATAAAGTAGTACATCAAAATTGAATAAGCACAAATATGCATGCTGAAATAAACAGCCAGACAAACTTATACTAACTATAAGTCATGTTTGTCAAGTTATATATTGCATTGTATCTATAAAATGGAGCCTTATTTGATTATACTTGTGAATCCAAATATATCATATTACACATTATAGGCCAGTATAACAGAAGATAAATTTGCTTCACTTCCATCTGCTTGACACACACACACACACACCCCACCAGACAATTATAGGTTTCATTTCAGAGTAGAATATTCATGGGACTTGATGTCAGCACATGTCCTTGGGCCCGACGTCTGTTCTCACTGTGGCCCAGACGGCCAGACATTCTTTCTGGTTGTGACAGTTTAATATAAGAGCAGTGTGCCCACGTCTACACAACTAGAGCTAATATGACAGCTATACTAGCCACTTTCCATTTTTCATAATCGCTACCTTTACACACACACACACCATCTATAACTTTTATTTTCTCACACACACATCCAGCTGAATGAGACTACGGTTTAGTTTTTGATCATTCATTAATATTACATAAAGTTCCATATTTAGCCAACATATGTATAAACCTACTTTACATATTCGACCAGGGTTGCCAGGTTGGGAACCCAGTTTTAGACATAAATGGTAATGACGCTCTGACAAACTTAAATTCCAGTTGTTTTGTATTATGTTAATTTTGATAAAACAATCTGTCAACCTTCAAATCATGTCTATTTTATGGCAGGTTTCAAACAATAAATGTCTGTCATTAAACATTAAAAGTGTCGCAGCATAAAAAAATAAATAAATAAATAAAACACGGAACAGCATGCTAAAAGATATAATAAAAACTACTCTATCCCTATCATCTTTTATTAAACCCCGCAAGTCAATGCTTGAACTGCAAAAAAAAAAATAATAATAATAAAATAAAATAGCGATTGATGTCACCTGGCATTATATTAACTTATTTAAGTTATATTAACTTATTAATAGCTAAAATAGGTACTTAAAAAAGCACCCTCGGCCTAAAACAATAACACACTGACACGTTGATGTCTAAATTAATTTGTGTGGAAATATCTTAATTCTGTCAAAATTAAATAAAATATATATTATAGCCTTGCACACCTATAAGTCTGGGGAAGGTTGATTGACTGAAAAAAAAAAATTGTGCGATGATGCAAACTATATTTTCAGTTTATCTTGTCAAAAAGATCTGTAATATTTTTGGGAATCTTTACGTCAATTTCTTAAAGACAAGTGACAGTCTATATTTAAATTATCATTTCTCAACAATGGTTTGGACTAGACACATATTATTAATTAGGCCTATCATTCAAAAGCAAAGAGTTACCCTTTTCATTTCATGCACACTTCTCAAAATGATGGAGCAGGTCACACATGTATGCAGATTTGTCTCTACTCAAAGCTTCATGACCTGAAGAGGCAGGTTAAGAGGGGAACGGACATGGTTTCAAAAGACAAACAGCAGATAACAAGTGACATTTATTCAGGATCAGCATCGGAGAGTGAAGGTTATCACCAGGGCTGGCAGGAGAGGGAGCATTTGATGCTTTTGTTGCTGTTAGTGAGGAAACTGCTTTGAATATGAAAACTCCTGATAGCCATTTCAACACAACGGACAGATTTGTAACAGGAGAAGACAGCAGCCCTTTGTAGAGAAAGGTTCAGATCAATCGATTTTCATGCTGTTGCAGATGAGGTCTGGAACAGAAATGGACACCATTGATTTGGACTCACTGCTCTGACATTAAGAGGGAGTTGCGGTTTTGAATTATTTCAAGCGTAGTGAGGCGTCCACACACACACTCAAATAGCACATTACCTACTACACACTGTGCTGAACGGGGCAGTACTTATAGATTAGACTGTCAATAAAATCCAAAAATAAATGTAATTATATATATGAGGCAGAATGCTTTATGGAAGGTTAAATGACAGCACGGTATAGAGTGGGTGCTTTCAAAACCCCAATAGAATAATGAATCCTGGTCTGGGGTCAGTTTTCTTCTGCAAACCCAGGTCAGCACCGTTGATAGAGAAACTGTGAATCTGATCTTAGATTATCAAATCAAAGCCTCTTTCTGAAAGACAGTGCTCAGCTATATGAGGTTTAACATAATTTTACAACTAACTTTTGAAACCTTGCATAGAGCAAATTAGGAAATGAAGGTGGAGTTTTCAAAAAAATAAAAATAAAATAAAACCTGAGGTTTCAACTCTGGAATCCAGGGGCCTCCATAGAGCTGCAAGAGGTTCTGAGGTGGTTTGTGGAAAAAGAAGAAAAATAAAATAGAGAAAAAAAGATCAAAATTCAAAGATCAGTCAAGTACAACTATGGAAAGAAAAAGCAATGAATATGTATATAAAACATTAACACTAGGGGAAAATCTGCACAATACAAATTCAATAATTTCCAGTTATTTTTATAATTGTAATAGCAAAAGATATAGAATAAACTCTATTAAAGATAAATAATTATGTATTATACAAAACAACAAGAAATACAATTCTTAAAAATATAATATATCAATGCTTTAATAGTTTGCTTTGGCTTCAGTATATTTGAGCAAAGTGAGTTTCTTGCAAAGCACATGAACAGAGTGTTTCTTTCTTAGTAGCATATAGAGGCTCTTGGAAATCTGCTTCACATCAGTGAAACACAAAGCCAGTGTGAATTATTTACAGGTATCTGTGGTCCAGGCTGCTTCTCTGCCATGCCTCATGCTGTCTGCTTGTCCCTTTCTTTGTCTATCACTGTGTCCCACCACCTTCCCTAACTTTACTTCTTTCCCTCACATTCATATGTCACACATTCTACATAAATGTTAAGCAGGAAGCTTTAACAATCAGCTAAATCAATCTGTGATTTGGGATTCTGTAGAATGGATTTAAATGGAGCCGAGCGTACTACAGTCTTATTTTGCAGTTAAACAAATTACCATAAATATTTAATAAACAAGCATGCAAGAGATTGGAGAGCTTTAAATCCTGTGGAATTTTCTGCAGAATATTGCACGCACAGATTCCATGTGGGCCTGGTAATACCACATTATGACCTACATAAGTTCAGTCTTTGATCTTCTCCTGAGGTGTCTTAAATGATCCACATCTTGTACAGCTGAAAAATCTTGATGGCCAGCACTGTTTCACATATTCTGGATCATATGCACTAATTAATCATTTACCTTAGATTTTGAACCATATAGATGTGTCTCTTTTTATTTTCCCTTAACTGCAAGATCAGCATGTTTGGAGCAGCCTGGGCTTTCACTTCTCTCCAGTTATGCCTATACAGACACATGCATTCATTAACAACACCAGGAAAGAGACACTTGTGTGGTCTACTTTTTGCTAGTTATCGAACAAAAATGTGGGGAAAAAAGCACTATTCTGGGCTTTAAATGTAAGACTGCCTTACGAACTCACACTTTCTCTCTTTTTTGTCTCCCTCTACTGCAAAGGCAAGCAACACAAAAAGATGGTGACAGGCACTTCCCTGTTCCCACAGTTCCCTGAGCTCTCGTTAAAATGGCCCTCTACAAAGCCAACAGTGGAATTACAGCAGAACCACACAGTCTCTGACATAGACCTTTTTTCAGAGGATGGTCAAACAATGGAGAGAAGAGAAAGAACTAGATAAGTTAAATAATAGGTTTAAAAGTGAGGTAAAAGACAAAAATCAGAGAGAAGTAACAAAACAAGAGACAGGAGGTGACGAAAGGTTAAAGGACTAGTCAAAGCGAAACTTCTGTCATTATTTATTCACTTTTACGCACTGTATGTTGTTTCAAACCTGTATGATCAAAAAGCAACAATGTACACACAGCTGTTTTATATACTGAAAATCAACCAAACAAAAATGACACAAATCACCACAGAACTAGTCCATACTTGATTACTGAACTATTTTGCAAGTATTCTAAATGTAAACGTAACTAAAAAAAGTTGTTCATTGAATTATTAAGATATGGCGCATCATGATGCATCATTTCAGGTTTGACAACAATGTTGAATGCCATTGGTTCTCATGAATCTTTTAACCAATCATAGCACACCAAATTTGTACAGTATATATGAATAAGACTGGAACAGTGTTACATTTGTATAATTTATTTTAATAATATTTTTTAATTAGCTTTCATTTAATATTTTTCATTTTTTTATGCTTTAGTTGTTTTCCCCCCATCTGATTATTTTATATTATTTCAGCTTTTTTTCAACTAACAAAAAATATTTGATTGGAATGGCATGATGACAGAATCTTAATTTTTTGAGTGAACTATCCCCTTAAGAGAGGGAAAGTGGAAATTACAAGGACACAGAAAAAACAGAAGAGTGGGGGGTAGATTTCATCATGTAATAAAATCTAATTCATTAGACCTTTTATTTTATCTAGAAACAATCCCATAGTGTGTCTGGCAATTAACTGACTTATTATACCCTATTAATTAAAAAGAGTTATCTTATAGGGACATCTCATTGCGTTTTGTCAGTAAACCTTATTTGTAAGTCACGGTTCGTACAAACAAAGAGATAAGGACAAAAAGTGCGTTACGAAAAAGGGGACAGCATGTTAAAGGTTCCACAAGAGTGCACAGATTTATCAAAGCAACACGAGTATAGTTACACCCACTGAGACTCGCGTTGATTGCTAGCTTTTTTTCTCTGAGTGATACATCTTATTTGACCTCAGATAGCAGATGCTCAACTATTACATATGCCTTTTGTGTTTAAGCCTGGGATTTTATTTAACTTTCCTGAGAAATGTTTTTTTGATCTTGTCTTTCAGGTGTGCTGTGTGGGTTTGCCTTTCACACATGATTGATGGTTGAATTTAAACCGCTGATGCCCACCTGAGGACATTGGCTCCTCTCATAATGCGATTCCCCTGAAGTGTAAAGCGTCGCTATTCAGGCACACTGCAATTCCGGCACTGTCTGCTGATTCTTTGGGCAAGTCAGGCAAATATTAGTCTGTAATTATGTGCAAAAGACAATAAGCGACAGTGTTTGCATTGACATTTGAACACACACACACACACACACGTACACACATTTGTCTTTGTGTGCCTTTCAACTTTGAAACTTTAAATTGCACTAATAAGTATTAGGTTTTTAAAATTGGTGGCCGCAGAAGCCATTACGCAAGGCAAAATGAGATAAAAAACCAACCTGCATTCAAATTAATGTAGCATGTAATGTCGGTATATTACACACTGCCTCATAACAGCAAGACAAGCAGACTGCCTGCTAGCGTATTGTCATTCCCTGTGAACGGCCATACAAAAACACCAATCAAAAAAGTGTCAAGTTTAGCCAATGACAGTAAAGTGCGTGTTATGCAAAATGCATCAATAATTGAAAGTTCTCTGCATGAAAGCTCACAACATCCATTCATCTCTTAACGCTGAATGAAGCTATACATCAAAAGAGTCACATAAATTAGAAAATGTTGACAGCCAAAGAAAAACCTAAATAAAAATAAATTCACCTGGTGCAAAGGGACTTTGCAATACTATTCAGACAGCAGATGGTGTGGTAGTCAGTATTTCAGTCAAGATGGAGTCATGTCTTTGATATATGTATTTTAAGTCGGACCATTGACTAAATCATGCTTTTATTGGTTAGCATTCTCAGTAGGACATTTTTATAAGCTTGCTCATATTCAGAGCCAGGGACAGGATGAAATTCTTACGGTGGCATTTTCAATTTCAGAGGGTTGGGAATAGTCATTTAACCCTAATAAAAAATAACACTACTAAAACGAGTGCTAGTCGTATAATATTAAAACAATACTGGATGCAATCATATATGCACACAACATACATTACGCTGAATAAGCCACCAGAACACTGGTTTACATCCTGAGGAAAATCATGGTTTGCTTGAACGGTTTATGCTCTTTCCCTGATGATCTACCAGTGGCTTGTTCACCAAGTTTTGTCACACCAACAAACAATTTCAGACAATTTTGAATTGAGACAAAGATGTTTAGAAACTAGTGTCACAAAGCCAGAGAGGCATTAAAGTCATAGTTGGAAAGGTGTAGAGTCAATCTGCGGTGTAAACTCTGATTTATAGTTGTCATCTGAGCAGGTGGGTTTATACCAACATATTGTGTTTGTGTTCTGCTGTGACAAAGTTATTATGTTTGCGCATTCTGAACTTAATGGTGATAAAGCTGGTTTTACCTAGTCGTGCGGTCAACATGTCTGACAATTTATTATTATTCCTTTTTAATCTTTTTAATTAAGTCGTATCTCTGTACATGTCATCATGGAATAATGGCAGTCTGCTTAGTGGTACATTGAAGTTTCATTGGAGTAAACTGTATTTTAACTATGAATGCTCATTTTAAGTAAAAATGAAATATATATATATATATAAGAAATATATATATATATATATATATATATATATATATATATATATATATATATATATATATATATATATATATATATATAAGAAATATATATATATATATATATATATATATATATATAAATTATTTTTTTATTTTTTTTGTAAAAATTTATGACGCATTTTCTTGCTAAACTCCATTTAAAATAACTTTTTACAGGATTATTTCCACGTTTCTACAGATATTCTAGACCTCCTTTGGTGCATTTATCACAGAGTACATTAGTGCCCGCCGACCTTTTCATTGGCTTTGGTTCCGGAAGTATGTTTTCATATATTATTCCATTGGCGTTTTTAAAAGATTATTTTTAATATGCCATTAACCAAATCAACCTGCAATGAGGTACATCAAAAAAATATTTTTTGAATATAATTTCTACAGTATTATTTTGGATATTCCTGCCTTGGAATTTAACATCTGCTTGACTTTTTTCCTCCATTACCACATTAGTATGCTTTGAAGCTGATGACAAGGCACTCTACTGGACAAGGATCTTAAAGAGTCTGCCTTTAGCAGAGCTTGATAATTGACACATAAACCGATGTCACGCCGTCACAGAGTATGCGATATTTGCAGCGTAACACTACGATTAGACAAGTCCAGCATTCATATCAGTTTGATGGATGAAGTCTCTGCATGGTCTCGTTCAATAGCCAGCCTTTACATAACCCGAATTCTCAGCAAGGAGCCTGTCAAATGTACATGCTTGAGTTTTCTCCAACCATTATATTTCCATCAGCGGTTATAGCTGATGTGTGTTGATCTCAAGACCTCAGCTGACAGTATTTAGAGGCCTTTTTCCAGCACATGTTTTCATGAGATGTGAAAACCGTACATACTGTATGATGAAATCTACTGGGACTTAAAAAGCTCAGTGGTGTCAAATTGCACCAATGCTGGAATCTATAGAGAATAATTGTATTCTGTTGATACTGTTTTGATCCACCACAATGTAATGTTTGGAGATAATAAATGTGCAGTAACGACCATCTAATAGGAGACAGTAAAAAGTGTATAATTCATTACTGTAAAACTATACTGTCACTGATCTCATTTGAGAAATGTATCTCATTTAGGTGTTTGTTATGAAAATGGTATGTATTTTCCTGTTCTGTGTTAACAGCGTGGTTTCGTGAGGCGTGCTGAATGAACGGCAGTGTTGCGCACATCAGCAGGAGGAAGCCACATGTTTATAAACGCATGCTGTGATCTTTGCATGATGGGTATTCACGAATGCAATGCTTGTCTCATTTCTCTCTATTTCACTCCAGTGTGTGCTCTCCGAGAATTATAGTTCTACAAATCTCTCTCTATCTCTTTTTGGTGTTCCTTATCTTAACATGTCCCATACAGGTTACTTTTGTTTTGATTCAATGATTTTTATGATGGATAGATAACATTTATGTCTTTCTTCAGTTCTTGTGATCAAATAGCTGACAAAGATTATACAAATCTTAATGACTTTTTTAAAACGTGTGTGTGTGTGTGTGTGTGTGTGAGTGTATATATATATGAAGTTGTCATCTAAGAAGATGAATAAGTTGTTGAAACTGAAAAGAAGTCAAAGAAGAAAAAATATGAAGGTGAAGTCAAAGTTGAAGAAATTATCAGAGAATTATATCAGAAAAAGATATCAGAGAATGTTGTACACAGTTTTGAAAATATTGTCAAGAAAGATGCATCATCTTCAAGCTTCGCAATGCTATTACTACTGTAAATAATAATAAATAGTGTTCCTGTGGCTCAAGTGGTAGAGCATTGCATTGGCAGTGCAAGGTTGTGGGTTCTATTCCCAGGGAACACATGTTAGGTAAAAACGTTAGCCTGAATACACTGTAAGTCGCTTTGGATAAAACCGTCTGCTAAAATGCATACAATTTTGTAAAAGAAAAACTTGACACAATTTATCCAATGGCAATGCTATACGATCACAAATTTTTGTGTTGATTCCAATAGCACACAAAACAAGGAATGTGCAAGAGTAAAATGCATACTGTAATGTCAATTCTGATTTCATGCTTACTTTAACATCTGAATCTCAAACTCTACTTTCATGAATAAAATTATTTTTCCTTCATCCAACATGGCCTCCTTTTTTCTCTTTCGCACAGAGGCACCCCTTTCACCCAACATCTCTCTTTTACGTAATTCATGTGTCTAATAATAGTGAAAATGCTTTACAGACCCATACGTAATCATGCTGTCAGAGAAAATGGTATTTCAAGAGGAAAGCAGAGAGAATCAGAACGAGAAGCATCAGCAGTCACCGTGGTAACAGGTAACACTGGGCTCATTCCCTCTAACTCCATCCATCTTCAACAGGCACACACAGTCAGTTCATACTCTGTCTGTGTGCAAGTGTGTGTGTGTGTATGAGAGAGCGAGAGAGAGAGAGAGAGAGAGAGAGAGAGAAGGTAATGGTGATGTGTTTGAGGGTGTGTATGATACACTCTCCCAGATGCTGGGGATATTTGAGACCAGGCTCTCAGGAGCCACCAGATTAAAGCATCCACTACTACACAACATACATTTTAGCAGAGGATACAGCAGCCATTTCATACACACAGAATCACACTTCAAAGCTGGACAACAAGAAAACTGCAGGCTGAATTTTTTTTTTTTTTTGGAAGAAAGCAGTGGAGCATTGTTCTGATGAGAGGATTGTTTGATAAAAAAAATACTTCAGTACACTGGCCAGTGAGTCAGCAATTTCTAGGTCACTTATGGCCATCAGAATTAAATTGGAAAATCCTCTCTATATTTTCAAACATTTCATAATGACAATTTTTGGACTTAAAATCTGACTTTTGATGTTTTTAGTTCATGTTGTATAACTTTGATAACTTTGATCAGTATACAAGTATGATACTAAACATTGACAAAATTCATATTGTGTTCAAAATGTGTTCTACTGATACTTGTTACGGTCTTACCAGACAGATATCAGTCATGGTTTCTCATCCAGCTAGATTTTAATATGTGATCTCATAATTGTGGCACCGGTAATTGAATCATCAGTGTTCCGTACACTAAAATCATCATGTTTAGTGTACGAAGGCCTTGCTATAGCACAGATTAATGTTCACAATATGCTGACTGACATAATCACAGAAGTCCAGGGTCTAGACATTTTATCTTATCCATCAGTATGTCGATAACTGCCACCATGAATGCATTTCCTGCTTGGGGAAATCCCACATGGAATCTGTGCTCACTAAGATGGATTGTTCCTACTGTGAGAACCAAGTCTTACTTTTCTGCACAACGGAACTGGCTTTGCCACCAAAGCTACGGTTCAGGCTATAGGGTGTTCCATGGCCAGTCTGGTGGTGCTCAAGCTCCACTTATGGCTGACCTTGATAGAAATCAAGGACGCTGACAAGGTTTTTTCCTTGATGCTCCAGTCTCCCCCACTATTTTGTTTGGGCCAGCTGTCAAAGGCTTTGGTGAGCATTGCACGGAGGCACAAAATGCTCTAGCTCTGCAGCTGCCTCTAGTCGCCCTAAGTCTGCACTGATTCAGCAGTCAATGAAGCCTGCACCTGCCACCACTGCCCAGCCAGCCAAGTCTGAGCCTCGATTACGTTCCCATTTGGCCAAATGCTACCCGTATCAGAAGCCCCAGTGACCCCGGCCTAAGTTAGCACGGGACCTTGCACCTGTCAGAGTGGGTCCTGGGGATAGTAAAGCGAGGCTACTTCAATTCGCTCGAAGACCTCCGCATTTCAGCCTGTGGCCAATCCTCGATCTCAGACACCTGAATCGCACCCTTATGAAACAGCCATTCAGAATGACTACACTGAAGCATATCTTCTCACAACTCAACCCGGAGGTTATTTTCTCTGGATGCCTACTTTCACACCCAGATGTGATTCACCTTCGAGGGAGTGGCTTATTAATACACTGTCCTTCCCTTTGGACTGTCCCTGGCTCCACAAACTTTTACAATGTGCATGGATGCAGATCTTTCCCCTCTGAGGCAGAAGGGAATCCGCATTCTCAATTACCTCAATGACTGGCTTGTTCTGGCCCAGTCACTATTTCACAGAGCCCTCCTCCTCAGCCACTAAGAATGCCTCAGGCTCAGGGTCAGTTTTTCCAAGAGTGCACTGTCCCCCAGCCAATGATTATAATCTGGGAACAGTGTTCGACTCACCCAGGAAGAGAACAGTGGTCGTAACTTACAGCAGTTTGCGGCTTCCTTCAAGACCAGTGCCTCTCGCCCCCTAGGTGTTTCAAAAGATGGCCACAGCATCTCCAGTGCTACAGTTGGGCCTGCTTGTATGAGTCCACGTCAGTACTGGCTAAAACCAAGGGTTCCATCCCATGCGTGGCATTACAGACACCTGCTTATCAAGTTAAACAAGGCCTGTGTAACAGCCCTAACCCCTCAGTGGATGGAGTAGGGCATGCCCTTGTGAATGGTCTGCAGGAGAGAGGTGGTTTCAACAGATGCTTCTGACACAGTTTGGGGAGCTCTGTGTGAAGGAAAACCGTCTTTCAGCCACGAAAGCGGAGGATGGTCTTCACATCAACTGCCTTAAAATGCTTTGGGTTATGTCGGGCCTGTCAAACCTTCCTACCGGACCTGAGGGGACACCACATTTAGGTCCATTCAGACCAGCATGACTGTGGTGTCCTACAAAAATCACCAGGGAGGGCTTTCCTCAAGGTGCCTCTTTTGTGCTGGTAGAATGCCTCCTGAAATGAGCTCAGTTCAACCTGCTCTCATTGAGCACAGCACATGTTCCGTGCAAACTGAACCAAGCAGTCAACATGTTGTCACTAAGCAAAGTCGCCTCAGAGGAGTGGATGCTTCATCCACAAACAGTTAAAAAAATTGGAGACCTTTGGCAAGGTGAAAGTGGACGTCTTCTCTCATTACCCAATTTTTTCCAAAGACAAGGACATATTGGCCCATGACTGGCCCATCATCCTTCTCTATGCATTTCCCTCAATCGCCCTGATCCTGTAGGTAATCAAACAAACCAGTGTTTGTGGATTTGTTTGATTTGTTTGTTTGAACTGTGGGTTCTGCATCTTTGGGCATTCGATGGGAGCCTGCAAGCCTTCCAGAGTGTATTCTAAACACCATTTCTCAGGCTACAGCTCCATCTACAAGATGTCGCAATGCTTTACCAATTGAGCTACAGGAACACATACAGGAATAGAGAAACCATATCACAGGAATCATCTTCAGAACAATTTTTTATCTATCTGATTAATGATAAAGACATTGACACCCAATTAGAATGCATCCTGCTTCAACAATCTCAAGAATTTAAAGTGGCAGACAAGCGTCAGCTAGAATAAACAGGCGATATATTTTATTGGTGTGAACACTGATATCTGCATCTTTAAAGTATTTATAGTTAGTTATTGGTGTGAGCGGGCTAGAGAAAATGCTTTCTGCACACAAGAAAACAATTTTTTTTTTTTTGTGAAAACACTGATTGCAAACCTTAGAACATTCGTCAGCCAATCAGATTCAAGCATTCAATGGCCCTGTAGTGTACATTTTTACTGAGTAAACAATGAGGGCCACCATTTTGAATTCTAACTTCCGTTTGGATGTTCTTCTGTTTTGGTTTCCATAGGAACCCATTCAAATAGTGCCCATCTGTTTTTAATGTAGCTAACGTTGGCAGCTTCGTGTCATCTACATACTTAATAAACTTTGAGAAGTGAGGCATTGACAAATGACGTTCATTGCGACACAGTTCCGGCCTCCAGTGTTTGTGCATTAAATAATTTTAATGCACGTCACGGAGGCCTAGGACCACCCAAAGCAAAGTGGAAGGTTGTTGCCTCCGCGATGTGCATTAAAATTGCTTAATACACAGCTAGCCATGCATTATTCCGCTTATACCATGGTCATTTGCTAGCATTGACAAGTTAAAGATATTTATGGTGTTTGCAGTGTAATATTTGACCAGAAAGTGTCAATTTTTTTTATTTTTAAATCCGACACGGAGATGAAATAGTGCGGTAAGATCACATTTATTTAAATGAATTATAACATTTAAATAAATTAATAACTGATTGAGAGAGAGAGAGAAAGATACCGAGAGATGAGTTGTGTGAGCCTATTCCTGCATCTGCACATCTCTCTTAACAAGCTGTACTTCAAACACAGTGATTTTACCACCTCCTTGCTGAGGAATATAATATAGCAATCGAGTATCTAGACCATTTCATTATTAAAAGTCACAGGGCAGTGTTGACAACATGTTTATGTGTGTGTTCGCAGAGCAATCTGCGAATGCAATCTCCAAATGCAATCACCGACCTATCTGTGTTTGTGTGTGTGTGTGTGTGTGTGTGTGTGCGAATGATATGTGTGGTTTTGTGTGCATCATTTAAAGCAGCACATTAATAAGCAGCGTTGATTAAAATAGACTTGGAGCTACCTGTGCTTTAAATTATTTTACTGCATACCTGCCAGCCAATCAGAATCCATTATTCAGACAAAACATGGTATAAGGTATGATTAAACAAGATCATCCCTCCACAACAGAGAACACATCTTTCACAAACATCTACATGACTGTAAAATGTTTAGTGTGTATAACGAGTTTTTTGTAGTATTTGTAGGGGTTATTATATATTATATTATAGCACAATTCTTATCCCCACCCCATATCTCACTAATTTTCAAAGCCTGGCTATGGCCATGTCTTGACGTTTGGTTATGGTGAATACCAATTTGATTGGCATTTATTGTGCAAAATTTGTTGTGCGAGAAAGAACATTTTGCCCCTCACAGAGACCCTTTTTCTCTTTCCTTTTTGCGTCTGCAGCTCTCTCACTGTGACAAGGGAGTGATATCGTTATCTGAACAAACCCCAACAGTGACGCGTCAGAAAGACACGACATGCAACAAACACAGAAAAGTGGCTGATCCTCATCACAAAAAAAACAAACAAAACAAAGATGAGCAGTTTACAGTTTTCACATGAAACCTTAGGAAGTTTATAGCCCAAAACTGAGGCAATCATTTTTTATCATATGTGACTGTGTGCAGAGAAAATTAGCCTGGAATTATGTAAATAAAATGCAGATTAAAAAAATAACAATCACACATGATAAGTGCATGAATTATTGTCCTGTATGCTAATGGATTCTGTTTGCAAGTCCCTCTATGTACTCTGCTTGTATTTACAGAGATGTGCGTTTAATTGCTTTAGCCGCTAGCAAGAGTTAGCAGGCACATAAATAGATGTGTGCAAAAGCTAATGGAAACGTCATATTAGCTGAATAATTACTTCATAAACAAAACAGCCCTCATCTAGTCATAGGATCACTGAAGCACCACTGGCCTAAATTTCAGTAGACTGTTGTATTAACTCTGGTCTAATACAAACACTCTTTACAGGATTTAAACTGATATATCTTTGCCCGAGCGCAATAACTGGACTCTCAAACAGACAAGGCACAACAAAACCCTTAGAGCAGAAGAAAATCCAACCAGAGAAAGATCCTTACATCAATAGGTCAGGGAACATTGCAGTATAAATACACCATTATGGCACATCAGATCTGATTCTGACAGATTAATCTGACAGATAAGGATGGCGCTAATATTCACTCTCGGTAACTTAAGATTTTAAAAGCTTGTGTGGGTACGACGCCACGCTAGGCACTCAGATGGGACTAATCTACATCAACGTGGTAAATGAGGAATTTGGGCTTGGTTGATATGATGAAGATGAGGAAAAAGAATCAAGCGTCGTTTACAGTGACTGAGTGGATCTTTCATCTAAATGATGGTTAGTTCAGCCTTCACTCTCACGCCTCAGGAAACGTGCAGCAATTTTTTGCGCTCCGAGGTACAGAGTGGCCGTGGAGTGGACACTCTTCAGTCCAGATCTCTTATTGTTTTAACAACCCAACCCTTGCCAATTCCTAGGCATTTTTGGGCCCATTTTCTGCCCGGCGCACAGGCCAAGTCACTCGCGTAAAACAAGGCGACACTAGGAATGGATTTGTGAGCGTGACTCATCGTGCTACGAGAACTCTTCTGCCGTGACATTCTTACACGGACAGTTGTGTACTCGCCGTAGCACAGACGAAGTGGTCATTTTTGTTCAATTTTGAACTGAGCCTCTCAACAGCCAAACGAGAATAAGATTGAGTGAGCAGTGGGGGAAAAAAGGCCGATAAGTGGCTGTGGGCTTCGGGGCGAGCAGAAGGGTGGGAGGCATCTGACAAACAGAGCATTTATTAACCTCTGTGTCCTCAAGAGAGACCACCTGAACACAAAGTTATACAACGGAATGGTCAATGGTTCATTTAAGACTGGGGCTTTCACAGGAGATAATGTTGTTTTTGTCCCTGTCGCCTCTGTTGTTCAGGTAAAGATCTGAGGCGGCTCCCATCGACAGTGTAGGTGAAACCGAGGGTGCTCTTTTATTCTCGGTCCAATAGCTGACCAATGCAAGCACATGTATTCAGCACATTTGGCCATTACCGCTAAATGCTAAATGTTTTTGAAAAATAGCATCGGCTAGGAGTCCTTTGAGAGCCTGTGAAAGAGGAACAAAGTACTGCTTCTCCGATTTTGCCATGACTCACTCTCTCAAAAGAACGGAGGAAATGTAATTGAGACTGTCAGATCATCAGTCCCTGAGAAATACGATTCAGAGAAAGAGTTATTAAGGAGTTTTGTTTTTTCCCTCACTTTAACTTTTTGTTGACCTTTTGCTTCTTGATATACAAACAGGAGAGAAGGGGCTGGAGGAAAAAAGGAGAGAAGAGAATAACAAAATACAAAGGAGCAAAGGAAGACGAGAGGAAAGAGATGACACCGGGAAAGATGAAAGCAGACGCAGTAATGCTAGAAATCGAATGTGGGAATGAAAGAGGCAGGAAATCCAGCAGAGATTCTGATAGAGATTTTTTAATTAACACAGCCTCGTTCAGCTGAGAGACTGATCCAGTTCTGCTCTCTCCAGCCCCGTATTCAGAACACGGCACTCAAACTCCTGACAAAACTGCTTACTAGCCTGCTCACATTTATTTCCCATATATAAATGTAACACATATGAATGAATAAATGTCTAAAATAAATAAATAAACATTCAAATTATTTTTTTTCTTTTCAATAAATGAAGGCTAGTTAAACTCTAGTGTTAAAGATTATTTTAAAATATAGCTATTTTTTCAGCATAACAGTGCACAATGCAATAAAAATGAAAGATTAATTTAAGCAATACATATTTTCCTATTATTTTCATTTGACTTTGATGTGAAATGTTGTGAAGGGTGCAGTGTATTGTCTTCTCATATAGGTTCTAGTACACTCTACGTGAAGCAGTGCATCAGCTAATTTATTTACATTTACATTTGTGCATTTAGCAAACGCTTTTATCCAAAGTGACAGTGCATTAAAAGGCACACATTTTTATTATGCATTTCCTTATGGCCCTGTTGTTGCTTTCGCCATATTCTACTGCGTGAGCTACAGGAACGTTAGAAAAACTTTTTTAATTGGTGTGTTACATATGAGAAAAAGCTAATTAAATCAGGAGAATGCGTTGTGTATAGTCTCACGATTATAATCTGTAAAATTACATTAATTACAAATGCACTCTGTTGTGGATTTTTGAACTCAAATTCTAACAGCACCAATTCACTGCAGTGGATCTGCTGCTGAGCAAGTGATGCAATGCCAAATTTCTCCAAATCTGTTCAGATGAAGAAACAAACTCGCCTACATCTTGGATGACCTGAGGGTGAGTACAATTTCTTAACAAATACTCATTTTTTGGTGAACTATTCCCTTTAAAGACCTTTCATGAAACAATTCAGTTGCACAACAGCCCTATAAAAAGTGTCTCTTTCTATAAGCATCATTCAAAAACACAAAAATGACATTTAGAAATCACCCCATGGTTACCATAGTATGTGGAACAGCTCTGCATCCCATTACTCCACTCAGACTGCTAGTTGCTCTCTCTTTTCACTTTGTCTTCTATGAAGACAAATGCCACAAACATTACATTAATTACACTTTTTTAGATGTGCTGGTACATTCCATTTAGAAAAAAAAAACAATTTCATAAAAAATAATATGTGCAATGCTCGAATTAAACATCCCAATGTATTAGTGAAAAAATGCATTATGGATAATAAACTTCATTGCAGGGCGTTCGAGATAAAGAGAAGTCATAGAAAAAGAATGAGCCCGTCGTGCTGAAAACGCTGTTAAATCAAAATATGTCAGGCTTTATCAAGTCTAATTTAGTTCACTTTTGGCCTCTGTCCTCTTCTTTTCCCAGAATAATATTGCATCAAGAAAATAGGTCCATGTAATTTAACCTCTCATTTCAAAGGCTGCCCTAAACCATTCCGCCATCTTTCAGTCTTTCAATCCTCTATCTTAAAAGAAACTTTCCTTGATCCAAGAACTACTTTGCGAATTGTCAAGCCCAATTGGTCATCTGATTTAATGTCTGCATACATACATCATTGAGTATTTTCTGTCAGGCAACAGGGTGCACAGCCCTGATTTGTATGTCTGTTTCCATAAAGAGGAGCGCTGCCACTTTAGGCTGAATCTGTCCATTAATGTGACAGTTTAGATGTCATCGGCTCGTGTCAGCTTCAAAGGCCCAGTCTATCCTTGAGTTTACAGGGAAGATATAACAGCTCTGGGAAAATGCTTGATTGACCTTGTATCAGCATTGACCTCATCAGTATGACAGCGCACAGATTAGACGGATGGCGAAAGCAGTGCCAGCTGAACTCATCTAATCTCATAGAGAGCGCTAGAAACAAAGGTAGGCAAAATAAATAAATTAATAAATCAACATGCAATCGGGAGAATTGCCTGAGAGTGCCAGTGAGGAGGAGGGAGAGAAGAGACAAGGCAACAAAGCTCGAACGTCTCAATCACTTCTGTCACATGACTCAGTGCAGCTTCGTTTCCTGTTTATGATGGATATGCCAATCAATCCACTACTGGATGACACAGAAGGGGAAGTGTGTCATTTCTGCATGACCAACTGGGAATGCAAGCAGGTTTGATTCAACATGAAAACAATATTAACACTGAAAACTGAGATAAATCACCTTTAAAATGCCTTAAATGTCTAAACGACTATTACAAACTATTGTAAAACTATTTTATATAAAACGCAGCTTTTATTAAAAGAATTTGAAAATACATATGGATAATCCTTACTTTATTATTAAATATAACAAAGTGAATGAAGGAACAAACAAACAAATTGGTCCTATTGGTGAACTGACAATATATAAGCCAATTATTTGGCTAAAGATTAGACAATAAACAAAACAAAAAAAAAAGAGATTGTCACTTAAAATGTTAGCTGTGGGGTAAAATTTGCCAGTTAGCTTTTCGTAGAAAATATATTTCAAATAATTCTAATAACACAAATAAAATGCTGAAAAAATATGAGAAGAACAATATGCATGAAAACATAAAATAAAATAAAAAACAAGGATTACTACCTTTAAATGGTCTGAATGTAAACCTTCTTGACAAATTTATGAAAATGTGCATAATGAGACTTCAAATCTATGCTCATATTCTTATTTGAAATATAAAACATTCATGTCTTCCGCACAGGAACTCAACTTACCCACTGGCATGATCCCAAATGTCATATTTCTGTGGTCGTAGATTATTTCCTTTAATTTCAGTAGATTCCCTGAAATATAATCATGACTATTAGTTTTACAGCGATCTCATTTATCTTTCACTAGAAAATCACAAAAGGTTTTGGTCCTCATACATGTCCAGCTGCCTAGTTACTCCAAACCTCTCAGAATTCACTGCAAGTATTTGAAAGTGCAAGGTTATAAACCTATGCACTGTAAACACCCATCCCAATCCAACAAAGCATTCATTTCATTTTTCTTCCTACTTTCCTTCTTTCTCATCGCTCTTTGCTTGTCATGCACTATTCATGTAAGCATGACTATTACCAGGAAATGCTTTTTAAAATCTCTGTCACTTTTGTATTCCTGTGATCTCAGGCCCACTTTAAAGGATTGAGAAGGAGAGTGCATGCATGTGCAATAGAATGAGTAAGAGATAGAATTTGTATGTATGGAGAGCCATGATTATAGTTCCACTTCCCCTAAAACATCTCAATATTGCCTCTACCCACAAGCTCTTCTGCTGATTGGATTGTTGCCAGAGACCTGTATGTGAGTGTATATGTGTCAGTGTGTGTGATATGGTAATGACGGCCACAACTGCTCTCTGTCCAAGACCCATCAGCAGAGCCAGCCATCATCTGAGGAGGCGGAGCAGGTGTCGTGTGTCTCCAATCTCCCTGTGCTCTTAAATCATAGACTGTGTCGCATTTTCAAACATTTTCATTCCTGTATGAGAAAACCACATATTATCCAGAAGCCACTGTATGTTTGCATTACTGTTAACATTCACATGTGAGACAAAAGACTGTATTATTTTACATATTTCATATGTAATCCTGCAATAGTGTTATTATATTCATATGGTACTTAATAACAGTTGTATGACTTAGTAAATAAAGAAGAACATTTTAATTCTTCTGTAATAAATTAAGGAAATTTGTACAAATACATGCATTTGTGTGTAATTCCTTTGTGTGTGTGTGTGTGTGTGTGTGTGTGTGTGTGTGTGTGTGTGTGTGTGTGTGTGTGTGTGTGTGTGTGTGTGTGTGTACATAAATAATTTTAAATTAGTACATTTTCAGATATAATCTAATTAGTGAAAGTGTTCTTAACATGTACGTGCAAAGGCATGAAAAAAGTAACTCATATTATTTAAAATGTTTTTTTTTTTTTCTGATTTTCCTTCTTGCTTCTTTCCATATCACTAAGCAAAGTAGATATGACATATTTCTATACCCGTGCAATTTAATATACAAAAATATTTACAGTAGATATAAATATAGACGATATATGCAGGTAAATAAATAAATGTTCAAATAATTTTTAGAGCATAGTATTACAAATGCCCTTAACATTTTCTGTGTAATGTGTTGGTGGAGCTGAAGATCACTTTCAATGTACAATGCATATTGGAACAGATTATTGTTACTATTACTTGTATACAAATAATTTTTTTTTTTTTTTTTTGAAAAAAAATAATAAATTAAAAACAAATAACACAAAAAGCTAACAAAATTGATGCAGGAATTGAATCTGTAGAAAATGATTAATTATGAAGCCATTAAAGTATAATTAATTGTCAGACAGCTGTTTTCTTATGCTTTGGGGTTCACTGGATAGAATCCAAAACATTTTCCTTTTTTTTTTTTTTAAGTTTTGTTGAACACTTATTTTCTAGATGATATGTCCCACTTTGCTCAGACCACCGTATAATGACACTTTATTCCCTTTTTATCTTTAAAATGCACCCAGGTGGATGGCTGTTTGTACAGCGATATTTGGTTAGTAATCGCTAGAAGCTTTTGTGTGTGTGAAAGATTGCTTAGATATAACCATATAATTGCACTGTCAGGCTTGACCAAATTCTTTTTAATTAAATAAATGTGTGAATCCAGTTCAACTCCTGGACTGAAAGGAATATAACCTCAAATATGTGACCGCAGGCTCAGAGATCGTACACTAAGGGAGATAGTGCTGGGCCCTCGCTTGCATACTTCTCTAACAAAAACTATGTACTGCTCTACATATAACTAGTGTTGCCAAGTCTGTGGTTGTTTTTCATGTCCGCGGGCCGAAGCGACCCCAATACAAATAACGTGATATTTAGCCCGTAAAATGAAAATTTTACCAAGGCAACCCTGCTAAAAAAAACATATATTTTAACCCAGGGAAGCAATTTTTTATCGAGGAACCTCCTGGAAGCGCGATTGGGCTAGTTTTGGACTAGTTTTGAGAAGCAACTGGGCTGGATTTGTTGTGAAAACCTGGCAACCCTGATCCGAACGCACGTGCTGGAGATATACTTCTAATTACAGGAGCGTCTTTACTGATGAGATGTGCATGAAAATCGCATTCGATTTTTTGCACAGCCCTAGTTGTAACCCACTTCAGGGAGTAACAAACCCAACCAGATGCTGAAACATGCATACCAACTGAAACACTATGTTTTTCCCATAACCAGAGCAACAAACAAATAATTTAACCCAACTATGAATAAACTTGATGCCTTCCACCAAGTTATCACACTAAAATATCCATTGATAGACATACACAAGCAAGCAGGCCCATTCCCAAAGCACGTTTAATAAATTACGAATGTTAACTGAGGCTGTCCTGACCCTGCAGTTAATGAACCTTGGCCTGTAAAGGAGATCTATATGCTTGCATTATATTTATGATCACTTTCTTACTTTCTAAAACCAATGGTCCAAAGGACTGTACACATCTTAATCAGCAAAAATCCCTCTGCTAGCAAAGATCTGAAGTGTAGCACAACAACCAGCCAGTACACACTTATAAAATCCCTTTATGTGCTGGGAATTATTCATTCTGGCACTAAATTCACTCACATTTCGGTGGGTGGGGGGGCGGGGTACTACTGTTTTCATTTAAGACAGTTCCTACAACTGTATAAACAAAAAAGTTAATCCAAAACACGTCATTAGCATTTACTCTCACTCATGTTATTCCAAACTGTCATGGCAAACCTTTACTCTGTTTGAACACAAAAGAAGATATTTTGAAGAGTGCTGGTCTTTATTTTTCTAAGAATTAAAAGATTTTAAAGCATTCAAGCCCTAAAAATGATGTTAAAGCACCAAGCATTAAGTCATATTATAGCTTATCTTGTTAGCCTTAATTCCTGCCTTGGCTAGAACCACTCTCTCTGATAAATCTCTCTGACTTACGAATACATCTTTCAGACCAGTTTTGTGAACCAGACCAACCAATTCATAAGATCCAAATTATGATTCATTCACAAAGGGGACTATCATGAATTTTGAAATATAGATTTAAGACACATCTCTTTGGCCAAGCGTTCAAATAATGCATTTCATACTCTCGTACTGCAGTTGCTGTATATCTGAACAAAGGCACATTATTATTTTTTAGCTCAGGTTTAACAAATCATTTTTGCCTGGTTGGAAAAGAAGCTACGCTAATTATGTCTCTTTGTTTCTCTGTTTCTGCCATGGGATTGACATCCCATGGTTACTAGGATTTACACAAGCGCCGGTCTGGATCCAGAACACCTGAGAAGAGATGATGTCAACCCCTCAGAGTACTTCAGATGATGCTAACCCTGAAACAACAAACAGTACAGAACTACCAAATATCATTACAAGTGTGATTGCATCATATAATCATTGTTGTAAATAGTGTTCGTCATCTGTTTATGTCTTTAATTTATTTTTACAATACATTTCTGCCATATGTACATCAAGTTGACAGTCACCACTGATAAGCTACTACTAAATATATCTCAATTTTCTGTAAACCTGCTTTGCAACGACCGTGAAAAGTGCTATACAAATAAACTTGAATTGAACTCACCGGAATGAGATAGGACAGATATAAATCATTTTAATTAATAAAAACTTAATTTTAGGTCTGTTTTTGCACAAAAAAGTTATCGTATGGCTTCATATAACTTTTAATAAAACGCACAGGTCATCCGACTTATTGTTTTATACTCAATATTTAAAGCTTGTTCATTGTATTTGCATGAAAAAGAACACTGAAAACTTGAAATAAAATCAGTCAAACAGATTTAGCACAACATAAGTGTGAGTAAACAATGAACAAATTGATCAGGTTTAGTTCAGGCCTAATCAAGTTTGTAAACTGAGTGCATATTAGTGGTCTCATTTGGTCCAGGTCTAAAGTTGATCTTTCCTGCTAAACTTAATCTTACCCTAATCTGCAGGACCCATGGTTCCTCTTTTTCCATTTTCCATTCACTGTGTCAATATGGAGTGAGGATCTGTGTTAAATAAGCTGATTAGCTCCATTTCTCTGCAAGAAAGACCTGGAGGAAAAAGCAATCAAAGGGAATCAAATATCATTGCACATCATCTGAATTTTTAACCCATGCTCAATTTCTGTGACCTAATTAAAATCAAACAAGCGCTAACTGGAGTGTTAGATAGTAGTTCAGAAGCATTGCTGATTAAATGGAAGTGCAGAACTCTGCCTAACACTCCGGTTTACCCACATTTCTCTTCTCAGCAGTGGGATTTGCTGATGTTGTTGGGTACCGTAAGGGGCCATTCAGTCTGACCCCTACTAAACCTTGCTTTACATGATTACAGATGAGATGTGTGAAGTAAGCTCTCTTGGGGGTTACAGACAACAGTTGGACAGTGTCCCACAGGAGCCGTGTTTACTGTATGGAGGCCACCGAGAGGTTCCTTCTCCAATTTCAGGCAGACACTCACCGACCTTGGGGATGTTTTTCACACACACACATACACACAGGAGTTTGTGCTCCCGCAGAGAATTGGTGGAAGTTAATGTAACAGATGTGAGAATGATTGGTGAGCGTGTATATCATCGTGTATATCATCAGGACAATATCTCTGTGATTACTTAAGTGGGGATGTGTGTTGTTTGGATGTAAAACACCTATTGAAATAGAGAAATTTAAGTTTGGGGTTGATTAAAGAAGTCTCTTGTGCCTTTTAGACTGCATTTATTCGATTTTTGTAATATATTATTAGGAATGAAATTGAATTTAGGTTCAAACCTAAATAGAGAAATCTCTCTTTTTAAAAGTTTATAAATGGGAATTTCTTAATTTCTGGCAAGCAACAAGAAATTTAGCAACAGTTCTGGTTTTCAATGAAGGTCAAAATATATAAGTAAAAAGTTGTGAGGGAATACTAGGATTAGACTTCTCAGAGGACGCCTGTCTAGTCAAAACAGAGTACGTAATTAGCTCCTTCAATCTTTACAGAGGTTGAGTGAGAAAAACACGGTAATGTTTGATTCAGAGTGGAATGAAATAACAAAGTTCATCTGAAAAAAAAAACAAATTTACTTGGACTCCCCACAGGTTCTGTCCGAATAGAGTGTGAGAGAGAATGTGTATTAAGGTTACACAGAGTCTTATAGAACTGATTATGAGTATAGACTGAAATTCATAAAACATCTTATTTAAACTAATTACTAAACTTGAAATTTACTTACTACTGACTCGCAAAGAGCTTTTACTGGTAGTGCATTTGTATCACTTTTCTATTAAAGTGGCCTTCAATCATATCAACTACCACATTGTTGAACAAGTGCTAGCTCAAATTTCTCAAAACCTACTCAAGTGTTTTACAATTGGCTTTACACTTCTAAATAAAGCATCTATTTCTTCAACTTGCATTATCTTTTCCCCACGGACCTTTCAGTAAGTCTTTCTTTTCTGTTAGACGTTTGATAAGTAAAAGCAATTTTACAAAAACATTATTTTGTCAGCTCTATACATACTTCATATCTCATACGTGACAATATATATATATATAAATATATATATTTATTTATTTATTTGTGTGTGTGTGTGTGTGTGTGTGTGTGTGTGTGTGTGTGTGTGTGTGACAAAACCAGTCTTAAGGTATATTATAAATATACGCTTGGGTATATTTTAAGGAATAACAAATAAAAATAAAATAAAAAAAAAACCTTGTCGGGGTCAAAATTTTCTTTTATGCCACAAATCATTAGGTTATTAAGTAAAGATCACGTTCCATGAAGATATATATATTTATTTAATTTTCTACCGTAAATATAAGATTTAAGCATATGGTTGCCCCATATACTTAGGTGCATAACTGTTAACATATTACATTTACAATCATAATTTTTTCATAAAGTTCCAGCAGTGTGCCCAGCCTGATCTTGAACGAACTGTGCTTCCCCAGAGTGTCTGTCTCACCGCCTGTCTCCCGACTCCCTCCAATAAAGCCACAAGTCACGATATTATTATCTAATCAAAACCCCCCTGTGTGTGTCTGTGTGTCATTAATTCATTAACGACGCCTGGTTATGCTCTGTGGAACACAAACACACCAAAGGCTGATTCCTCTGCAGGAGCAGCTGTGTCTTTAAACTCTGACACACACACTCACACACCTGTGCCCCTAACACACCTGCACACTGAACTCGAGTTTGATACCATGTCACACACATTTCTCACTGGAAAGCTGCCTGGAGCAGTGTGTGTGGGATCACACTCTTTCACCTAGTTCTTGTGGTCTTGTCAGGTTAAAACACATGTGAAAACTGTCACTGACTTAACCGTTACAGTTAGAGGAATATATTTTTTGCTGAATCAATGACCTGAATTAGGTATGTTCCATTTTTGTCAGATATAAAAGTTTTGGTACGTACTGTATAGCACCCAAGTGAAGCCAAAATGTTACTTGTTCAGACTCAGCATACTACATTGCTCACACTTTTTCCACAGTATGTAGAACAATATGTGTATTTTCCACACGTCTCATAATACAACACTTTTGTGTGTGTGTGTGTGTGTGTGTGTGTGTGTGTGTGTGCATACAATACTGAACTGAATACTGTTCCCATAACGCAATGCAACCAATTTGATCTCAGATTTCAAGTGATGGATGAACTAATATCAACCTTTAGTTCAACTTGATTTTGATAATTCATTTTTTGATTTTGCACATGAATTAATTCAGTGCTAATTATTTGTAATTATACACTAACATTCAAACATTTGGGGTTGGGAGGTTTTTTTAAAATGCTTTTTAAAGAGCATTATTTGAAGGATACATTTATTTGATCAATAAAGTTAAAACGGCATTGTCAAATATTGTTACAAAATAAAATAAATTAAAATAACTAGCAAGATCGAAAGAATCATATTTATTAGATTTTTTTTTTTTTTTTTTTTTTCAGTTTAATTTCTGGTGCAATACTGATACAGATCTGCAGGGTGGCGCTCTATGAAGGACGATGGAAAGCTGGAGGCTGGACTGGGGCATTAATATGTATTTCTCATGCAGCTCACTAAAGCACCTCAGGAAAACATCCCTTTTAAAAACAAACAGAATCCAGTGGATCAATTGCTGTGTGTGAGTCCATCTGTACATTTTGGGAGAGGGAGAGCTTAGCTCAGTCAGACTCTGTTTGACATCTGCCTTGAAAATGGATTAACATGAACATCTCTGTTCCTCACCGCAGCTGTGTTCACAACACAGCCCCCCGCTCTTGTTCCTTCTCTTTCTCTCTCTCTATCCACACCGCTGTCCAAGCTGCCTACCAACAGAGCTCCGCACAGTGTGACACTAGCACTGGACTCATTTACAGGATTATCTGTAGTGGACAGGCGTTCACACACACACACACACACACACACACACACACACACACACACACATTTGCTCGCTCTCCAGATGCACACGCATACATACACTCCTGTTGATTAGATAAGTGTGCTAGTTTATTAATACACAGTGATGTGTAGAGGTGGAGAGGAGAAGGGGACGACAGATGAAGGAGGTGGGGGGCAGACGGTTTCTAGGGCAACAATGTTTAGCATTTATCGCCTTTATCAGGAAACCGAGAATCTCTGAACGCTTGTGTTTGTGCGCGTGTGTTCGGAATTTAAACCAGCACAGGAGATGAGAAACAAGACTGTAGAAGATACATTTAAACACTTAGAGAAGTCTCTTAAACAATGGGTGTGGAAGGATACAACCAAAAAGGAATGGAAAGACCATGATTACAGACAACGCTTTCCACTGGACACAAACTTAATTATGATAAAGAGAACAAAAAGGCAGGAAAAACAGATGAAGCAGGTGAAGAATGAGGAAAAATCTCTCCTTTAGCTTCTTCAGTCACATCAGAGACTGTAAGATTCTTAAGCATGGAGCGTCATAAGTGGCTGATTTGAAACTCTACATAGGCCACAAAAGCTCGAGGCATACAAATAATGTTATTTATTCAGAAACAATTTCAATAAAGATAATCTAAAAAAAATGGTTCCTCCTTAAACAGAGTATGTGTAGAAAATCTTCTAGATTGTATTGTGATCTACAGCAGGCACCTAATTAATGCACAGCAGAACTCCTCTATCCTGCTTTCCTTTATTCTTCTCCTCCCTCTCTGAAGCTCCATGTCATTTTCCACATTTGCTGTTTAAAGTAACGTCAAGAGCAGACTAGATAAAGCCACACAATTATGAATATATTTGCATCCTATCTTAATTAGGACTTCTGTGATTCTTCTTGCTAACCTATTTCACAGTGACACATTTGGAAGTTCAATCAATTTGAGTAAGCTTGAAAGCTGGTGATGGAAGCAGGGGGATGGAGCAATCAGATGCTTGAGACATTATTTCAGTCGCAGTGCTGCGTAGCATTGCTCGCTGTTGAGTGTGTGCCCTAAAATGAAGCGAGGCAGTGAACTGAACAGCCTTTGCATGGTCTGATGAAGTCATGGAGCAACTGCAGATGAGTGAAGGAGACACAGCTGACCAGCCCATCTGTGATTCCAGAAAATATTTCAAAAGACACTCATGTGCCTTGAATCTTTAAAAGAGGTGCATGTGGCGTGCATGTTTAAAAATACAGGTGTGCCTTGCATGTTAAAAAGGTGGCTTGTGAGTCTTGCATCTTAAAAAGTTCTGTGTGCTCTATCAAAAGTCTTCTTTCAGGCTGACCGGCATTGATAACCATACCCAGCGTTGGTCAATAGGACCTGGCAGCACAATATTAAATTTGAAGTGGATTTAAGCAGAAGAAAGACTGTCTATAGCAGATGTTAAAAGCAGAGTCATAGACATAAATATTACAGATGAAGATAAATACATGTACAAAATCATGGACCAGTGGCAATACAATATTAAGCATTTCACTCATTTGTTATGGGTTGTAATAACATATCCGCCATATTTGGCAGCTGCCTATGAAAGCAGTCAAAGCACAGTCATTTGTTAGCCTTTTAGCCCTTTTTTTGGGGCATCCCAAGTTGTTGAAGCCTTTTTAAAACCAGCCTATGTATGTCCTAAACTGCTAAATATGAAAACAAGTAGTCAGCCACGATAACTCTGATCTCTGAAATAGTATTTAGGAGTGGTTGGTATTTAACAACTTTGTCATAAAAGCTTCCTCCATACTATAGTCAAAGGTATATGCAACAAGGAACACCTCATTAATCACAACAACATCTGGCGTATAAGCAGACAAACATGAAAATAGAGTTATACAGCGATACTGCAACATGGATGATTTTACTCAAGAAGGTTTGTATATTCTTACTAAAGGTGATAAATGATTTGATGCATCTTTCACTAAAAGGTCTACTATTCTTTCGTGGCGTGCTGTTTACATTCCTTTTATCCATTCTGTAGTGTGATGCAAACAATGAGAAACATGAGTTGTAGGAAACCAGATAGAAAGGTCGACTCTAGAAGTAACACACGCGCACATATTATGTAATACTTTTATGTTTTACAATGTAACAAAAAAATTGTGTGTGTGTATATATATATATATATATAGAGAGAGAGAGAGAGAGAGAGAGAGAGAGTTCTTTTGAACTCTATTAATCAAAGAATTCTGGAAACAAAAACGGTTTCCACTAAAATATCAAATAGCACAACTGTTTTAAATGTATTTAATAATAATGTTTATTGAGCACTTAATCATCATATTGGAATGATTTCTGAAGAATCATGTGATTCAATTTTGGCTGCTGAAAATTCAGCTTATTACAGGAAAAATATAATATGAAAATATATTCAAATAGAAAACCATTGATTAAAAATACTAAAAATATTACTGCATTTTACTGTGTTCTTGATCAAATATTGATGAGCATTAGAGATTATTTAAAAAAAACATTAAAAAGTCTTACTGGTCCTATTTTGTTTTTTGAATGATTACAAAAAAATTCATTCATTCATTCCAATGCAATGTCCACATGCATGATTCCCAGACCTGTCAACATAACACAACCAGTTATTTGAAAATGAAGAGCTTTTTAAAGTGAGATCCCCACATTCTGTTTACGCTTCATGAATTATACAGAATATCTATAAAAATGAAGTAATCTAAATAAAGTTGAATAACGTCATCATAAGTGCGAGACGGAAAGATCAAGGCAAAAATATGACGCACTGCAAAGGATATCTGAAATTACCATTTCCTCAATGGAAGACCCCGCATGGTCAAGGAGGACAGACAATAGAACAGCAAGCAGACAACAGGAAGCGAAAGCTGTCAACATCCTTCCCCGTCAATAAACTCCTATTGTAAGGTCCAATCTAGCTCAAAACAAGGTCATAGGTCACTTTGCAAAGAGGACTGATGCATCCTTTGAGATCATTCTTTGGAGATCAAGTTATTTATACACCAGCCTTTAGGTGTGGCAGCCTGAAGAAAAGAAAACCCAGTTTTGGTGAAATCTTTGAGGAAGGAGTTGGGTTGTAGTGTATGAAATGTACTTGCATAATTCATGACGCTATCGATCTGAGAATATTCACTTTGAGGAGCGCTGTTCACCGAATGCAACTTCCCAGTTCATTTCAGATCTGAGATGGCCTCAAAATAACCTATTGATTTTTGATGGGGGATAACGGTTACGGCCAAATGAACCCCTTTCAGCAACGTCTTTTGGACTTCCAGCCAAAAATATACGAAATGCAGAGGACATCCAAAAACACTCAGCACAGAGAGACAGACACCCTGGGGTAAACTGGCAAACTTATAATGCGCTCATATTGCATCTGTCTCGCTGTTGGATGTTTTTGAGAAAGGCCTCTCTGGACATCTTGACCTACCCTAGGTGCTTTGTTTTGTTACAGGTAGATGATCAGTTTGACTTTGGTTCTGGAAGACCTGGATCTTGTTTTATGGTCTCAGACAAAATGGAAATCTATTCCCAACATAAGGTGACAATTACCTCAGCCACAGGTTTACACAGAATCTTACAGATAATTCACAAGACTTCACTGGATCCAAAAGCATTTTCTTGCAGTTTATTAAAATGGACAGTCTGGTTGTTGGATCGATACTGTAGGTCTTGGTATGGGTCTGATCCCTGAGGTTAGGTCATGGTCTGAACCTGGGCTCAAGGGAACTAGTGTTGGTCTGGGTAATGTAGACATGAGTTACCTGAACTATGGAAGCAGTTTTAGTCTACTAGATACAGTATATGCCGCTGCAGGCTAACTGAAAGCGCGCAGGTTCCAACAAACTAACCACGGTGCTGTGTGGGCGATGTGTAAACTTCTCCCGACTTCTCTTTCCTGCCACCATTTCATGCCTAAGTAAATAAAACATTAAATATCACACAATAAATTAAATAAAATTACCCTGGCTGACGTCATTTAATGATCTTGTTCTCCTTTTTCCTGCCATCATTTTGTACTTTTTTATATACCGCACATAGCATTTTTTTTTACTACCGCCATGAATAAAAAGAACTTTAATAAAAGAATATTAGGAATATTCAACAAAAGAATATTAGGAATATTATTATGTATAAATAAAAGAAATGGAAAATTTATATCAGTAAAATATCTATTTAAATACAGAAAAGTCTAGCTCCCATTATTAAAGTATTTAAAGGCAATTCAGAGACTTACTGCTAGACACATTATCATCTTATAAATGTTTTGCTGAAACATGTCACAAAGACTGTGAACTATGTAGTACTGAATTGTGGAGTCAGACCAATAAAACAGAATAAAAAGAATAAAAACTATTAAATAGTTTTTCCCCATTCTCCCCGAGTGTTCAGTATTTTTTGGGTAAGGCTAAAATCATGACTCAGTGATGCAACAGAGCCACCGAACATGCCCCCTGACACCCCCACCAAACACTAACAGGTGTGTAACTTGAAGCTGCGGTGCGCAGACCGATCGTTCTAGTACATCAAAGAACTGTGAGAGCAGACGGCTCCTTATGCTTTCAAAATAACTCACTGTACTTTGATGATGTACAATGATCGGTCTGTGCAGCGCTACTTCAAGTCGAACACACCTAATATAATAACTAGTGTTTATTAGCATCAGTACTAGTTTGCCATAAAACAACAAAATTGCCACAAAAGAACGAAATCGGCAAACGCATAGAACAGATTTTATTGTATGTGCTAATATTGTTGTGTTGCGGCTTGTTTCCATTGTGTTGTGCTAATTTCATTGTGTTTTGCTAAGTTCATTGTTGTCGATTGTTTCCATTGTGTTGCACTAACATCATTGTGTTTTGCACTACTAGGCCACCGTAGCACCCATTTAGGTTGTAGCAGTATTTGATGGTTAAGAGAAACGGCAACTTTCCCACGATTAGACATGGTTTCTGCACCGACAGCAGACAGACCTGCTGAGAGCAGAGAATACTCCTTATTTTTCAATATTTTGATACCTTATTTTATTTACTTCCAGTTTTTTTATCATTCAAATTTGGCTAATGACACATTTGAGGTTAATGACACATTTTGCTGTGGTGTGACGAACTCAGAAAACATTTTTAATATTGCTTTACAAAAACTCCCATTCTCCTCTTTCCTGAAATCCTTTTATGCCTTGTTTCTACTGGAGTTATGAATAAAACAGCCAGAAGAAAAAAATAGAGAGAACAGAAACCAAATGAAATATAAATTAATAAAAAGTAAAAGCTATGTTACTATAAGCATTAGCACAAATCTTATTCACAGTGACATACATTTGAGCATAAAGCTCTTATTCATTACAACGAACTCAAGCAGTGAAGCGGTGAATCTATATGCTAATGCAGCAGATTCGATCAAGTTATTCTATTGTGCTGGAATAATGAATATTTGTGAGTACAAACAAGTTCTAGTTAGCATGTACTTAACAAGGCCACTGCCCTTCATCAGAGCCACTGTATATTTAAAGAGCTACTAGGAAATGTAACTTACAACAGCACAACAAAAACTCTTTCACAGTAATCTCCCCTGAGTCTGCATACGCTTTCACACTTATCTGACCTTTGAAACACCACTGAGAGCAATTCACTTCGGATGCAAGGAGGACAGTAATTCACGGTAGGAACGCGTGCAATGCCAGCATGAAAAATGCATTTCAAATCCATCTTACACCAAAAGCAACTTCTTCTCCATTAGTGTCTGCCTGGTAATCTCCTCCAGAACTTGCCACTTCCTTTTATACTCCTATTCCCTTTCCACTCCTTCCCTGGCACCACTTGAAAAGGTGTACTGTCCTCCATCTGCCACACCGAATCCATTGTCTCACATCAAATACAATAAAGGGCTGAATTAGAGGAGAGCTTTCCGCTAGGCCTTTGCTCCACACTGATCAAGCAGAGAAGAGGTCGGAGGTATTGATTAGTATTTAGCCGTGTAGGATGTGATTACCGTACCTACTGGTGATCCTATTTAATCCCTGATGGATTATTTGAACACTGCCTGTCTCTACAAGGCCAGCAGCAGGTACGAAACGGGAGGTAGCTTCAGGCCAGGATGGGTACCTACATTCTGAGGAGACTAATGCAGAAAGAAATACCGTATTTAACCAACCTTTCACTTGCTTTGTTGACCATTGATATTGAAATGACAAAGAAAATTCACTGGAAAGGTAAACAAACCGTAACTGATCACATTTCCCCAAGAAATATCTTTAGAGTAGATAAGGTGTTTGGAAACATTATGTTGCTCAATCAATAGACATTTAGTTCAGGAAGAGACTTGGTTCGTTACAGAGAGATTCTCTTGAGAGATAGCTGTGCGCTAGTGCTGTCGCCAAGTGTTTCATTAAGTGTGTAGCCATATATGTGCCGCGCTTGTTCTTCACTGTCCAGCCAGTCATTAATGAATAGATAGAGATTGATTGTGTCTGATTCAAAAAAGAGAATATGGACTCAATAAGTTTCTCTCAGGCACAGACACAGGTGTCTTCACATGTGGCCAGATGTTCCAGTTGACACTTTTGTCAACATCAGTCTGTTCAGTGCTCAGAAACATCTGTCCTCAACACACAAATTCAAAAGAGGAGGCACAAAATATGAAAACTTCACTGGGTTTCAGATAGCAGGAAGAAAAAAGGGTTTCAAAGAGACAGATGGACAGAGAGAAAGATTGAGTCCTGTGCGTGAGATTCAAATGGAGTGTAGAATGGAGTAATACAGGTTGCCAGGGTTACATGACAGGACACGAAGTGACATTAGATGTTATTACAGAGGCTAAGAGTTTGTGCGGAACACAGTATATATATTTAACTACAAAAGGAAAAAAAGAAAATATAAAAGGCGCTTGCTCTCAACATTGCTTGCTTTCTCGTCACAAAACAAGAGTGCTGTGGGTGGTGGCCAGAACATTGCTTTTTGGTTTAACATAACTGTGAAATAAAGTAATATACTATGTAATGACAACAAAACTAAAAAAAATAGTATATCATTAACAATTATAATAAAGAATCTACGAGAGTGAATAATTAAAAAAAGTATTAAAAACTATAATAATCTTGTTATATGGCTATTACATTGTCTACATTGGATGTGACAAAGCGACCATTGAAAATCATTTGAAATTGATGTAAATACCTCATAAATAGAACGCAGCAGCAGTTTTATGTCAGAGATTTGTTTGCGCCGCACCGTATCCAGTGTAGACAGCATCACTGATTATAATAGGTTCTATAATATTTTGTTATTCGTGTAACAGTGTAAAGATGTTGTTAGGGTGGTTGCTTACGTTCCCAAAAGAGCCAAGCCTCCAATCCCTACAATATATTGATCTTTAGATAAGATTCCTATTTCAATGTCAGCCCTTGGATTTTTACAGTCACAGACTTATTTTTTTATTTTATTTTTTTATAACCTTAACCCACGTATTAACAATAAGAAGATTAATGCTTGCCATAGCAAAAACCACTAAGGATGTATAATGAGTTGTGTTTAATGTATACCGTAATAATTAATGCACACAAGATGTAGAAAAAAGCTAATAAGTGAACTGTCGTATGTAATTGTGACAGAGGGAACAAATATATATACAGAGCATATATGTCTGAATGAATGATGAAACTCTTTAAGGTCCCTATATTAAAACCAATAAAGTCCTATAAATCAAGTATCCACACGGAATGGGCAAAGGAGCAAATGTCGCCCTCTTTCATTAACATCTGCTCTTTCTATTTATTATTTCCCCATCAGAAGAGCGCCTCAGCTTTCTTGTAACCTGCTGCTGTTGACACGCTTCCTCTTGTATGAAATATTGCTACTCCTCAGGGCAGGTTAGCCCACACCAGTCTGCCTGCATAATTTAAAAAGACCCGCTTTGAAGAAGAAGAGGAGGAAGAGGTCACTGCTGATGCATCCACACACAGAAAAAAAAAAAAAAAAAACTAATTAAGCATGAGCTCGCAAATTAGCATGACTGTATTTCTTCTTCCTGCTAAAAATATTAGATTAAATGCAACATGTAATTCCATTAGATGAAATGGATCACGTTTTATCTTCTTATGCATCATTACAAGAAATTATGTAATGTCATTTGGAACTTCTTACATTTAAGGTTTCTCTCGCTGATCAGAGCTGATTGGTAATTGTGTCTGAGCAATCAAAATCCCTCAAAGTATGCAATTTCACCAGTTGGATAATAAAATAGAGGAAGAAAACACTTTTAAAGCTTACATTTAAGCAAGAGCGGTAAGTCAATGCACTGAAAATGTTCTCCCTTTCAGACCATCCAAGATGTATAGTTTATTTCTACATCAGAACAGCTTTGGATGAATGTAGCATTGCATCACTTGCTCACCAATGGATCCTCTGTAGTGAATGGGTGCCGTCAGAATAAGAGTCCAAACAGCTGATAAAAACATCCCAATAATCCACACGACTCCGGTCCATCAATTAATGTCTTGTGAAACAAAAAACTGCATGTTTGTAAGAAACAAATCCATCAAATGTTTTAATTTCGAACAATTATTTTCAACTAAAATATGAGTCGTCTATTCATAACATTCCTTCCTCCATTGAAAAACCAAGAGTGAAATATACAGATCATGCACTGTTTGCAAGTGAAAACAGTTAAAAATAGTTCTTAAATATATTTTGGTGGGTTTTTAAGTAAGATGACAACAGGTGAAGGGCTTTGTTTAATGGAAGTGTTATTATGAATTATGGACTTGTATTTTGGCACAAAGTAACAGTTTAAAGTTAAATTGCCTTTATGATGTGTTTCTTACAAACATCGCTTTGCACTTCACAAGACTGATGTGAGATTGATGGAGTTGCGTGAATTACTTTTGAATGTAGTTTTGTGATTTTTCTCTACTGTTTGGACTCTCATTCTGACGGCACCCATTCACTGCAGAGCATCCATTGGTTGAGCAAATGTTATAACGTAATGTAAAGTCTGTTCCGATTGAGAGACAAACTCATCTACATCTCAGTAAATTATCACAACCACATAACAAGCTAAAAATCACTTTCAAGACTTTAACAACTACATAGCAATGCCCTGCAACCACCCACAAAAGTTAAGTTGGCTCTCACTAATCAAAGTTGATTGTTAACTGCGTGCAAGCAATCAAAACAATTATGCAATTCAATAAATTATATTTAAAGTTTCTGACTAATTTTATTCACTACATATACATGTTTATTGTAAAGTCATTATTGTAAAGACTCTGGCCTGAAGATGTTATAGTAAAAAGCATCATCATCTATGACACTCTCTTCTGAATTTACAAAGACCCCCAGCCTCTTATTTTATCTATCCCCCTGCTCTTGTTCCACTGTTGTTCCTGTTATGTTGTTCTTTTAGCTTCAGGGGTTTGGCGACTTTGAGTTACTGCACAGACAGTGCTGTGGTGAACTGTTCGAACAGGTCACTAGAGCATCTATTCTACCTGAGGCCATGCAGAGAATAGGCCAAAGAGAGAGGAAATGAAAGAAAGGGACAGAATGTAAAGCAAAAGTAAAAAATATACACTGTTGTCTTGGTGCCGTTCTGCCTAAGGCCTGAAATGTCAAGGTATTGAGTTTCTTTAGTGGACAGCTGAATGTGTGCAAACACTAGAAGAGAAGTTCTGACCTTAAGACTATATGCAGTTAATGTGCAGTTTGTATGACCACGGATTTATTATATTAAATTAATTATGAATATAATGCACTAACATTGGACATTCAGAGTATGAATATATACACACACACTCTGTCTGTTGGTCCGATGTCTGCGCAGGTCTCCTCAAGATGACCCAAAACGTTTCTGATTATGAGCTGGTTCCTGCCGGTGTTCCTGCTGCCAGCGAGTCAGCTGGGTTCACTGATCCCTCAATGTGTACAGCTGTTATCTTTGACTTGTGTCCAAAACCCAGATTGGAAGTGAACTCAGAACCAGAGAAGTGTGAATCCCTCTGTTTAATTGCTAGGGCTCTGTTCCTCTGGTCAGCCGTTCTGCCGAGGACCCCGGCGGTGCATCGAGCCTTTACCTGTGGATTAACAGAACATGAAACCAGGGGAAGCAAGATGTAATGTGAGCTTACTTGCCCTAGAGAGCGTGCCTGCCTGCCTGCCTGCCTGCCTGCCTGCCATGTTGAGGAATAGAGTGAGGCAACCAAACTGAAAACAATGCCGGGATGGACACTGAGAGAACAGCCTCCATACTGGGAGGTGTAAGCAGGAACTCTCTCCTCAGGAGGTTTTCGAGGAGCATGCTCTGAAACTTGGTGATGGAGGTGGGAAATGTAGCTTTGCCTGCACAGGAATAAATGAATGTACATTTAAAAATATATATTATTTTAAATTGTAATAACATTAATTTGAATGTATTTTTAATTCAATAAATGCAGCCTTGTTGAGCATAAGAAACTTTCAAAAACATGTGATCCAACAATATCAAACTTGTCCTTGAAGGAACAGAAGAAGAAAAAAACCCTTCTTTTTTCCTGCTTGTTCAATTTAAAAATAACCTAATACAACATAATTCTTGATCATTTTGGTAACAAAATCATTTAGCTTATCCCAGAGGCTCTTTTTTCATTAAAGTTGAATGAAGCTCCAAGTCAAGCTCCAAATAAGATAAAATGCTTTTTCTGCATAAGCTTGAAATATTGCATCCATCAAATCTATTTTGCATACATTCAATTGTGTTGCGTAAAGACGTGTTTTACACCAAAAACAATGTCAGAATTTTCTTTTTTTTTTAAATGCTTTAAATGTGAGTGGTTATCAGCACAGTATTTATCTGGTTTAGCTACTGGATGTTTCGCCTTGAGAACTGTTTATCTGAGCACAATCTGCTGCAACGCACTCGGCAGGTTCCTAACAGGCTGAATCGCTGTTGTTCGACTGTTTCCTCACATCTGATGCCTGCAGGGGCGACCTCTCTGGAGTGAGAGGATCCACACTTAAAGGTTATTAACATAACCTCTGGCACCTCACAAAAGAAAGACGAGAGAAATGAGAATGAGAAAAAAGTGACTCAATTATTCACAGAATGAATAAATCATCCAGTATATAACTTTGGCACCACTCTGGTCACATGTCGGCATGCGAGACAGGCGAGAAAATATCCCAGCCTGCCCTCCTGACCGGCAGCCATCAGTTCTATTATTCATCTCCTTTTTTATGGTGTCTTACTCTGACCTCTCACATGCCCTTGGTAAATCCACACACAGAGCAAGAAAGAATGAGAGGTGTAAATACATCAAATCAGATGACTTGATGAGAAGGATCTGTGCAACATTACACCTGTCACAAAAAAATGTATGAAAACATATTGTTCTGTCTAAACAAAAAATACAAAATTAATTGTCTCCTTATTTCAGCTTACAAAACGGTCTTAATTATTATTCACATGGTTAAGCACTGCAGTGTAGGCTGCAGGTACATATTAATATGCACGGAAGGTCACTGAAAATGCATGTTTTACAATGTCAGACGTTTGTTATTCATATCCACAGACCATCACCACACTACTTCATAGTCACATTATATTACAATTCATTTAAAAGACGTGAGCAGAGGAAGAGGCATGTTATCTGCCACCTCTGGGTTCACTGCAGGGCAAATTAGTAACAAGTAGAGCTACAGTATGTGATCTTTTACATGCTTTAATGTCCATGAGTTGCATTCATGCACACATGCAAATGCATTTTACTGTCATTTATGAGCATGAAACAAGCGATAAATGAGTTAGTGGATTTTTATTAAAATGACTGATTTGACTCTCAATGTTTGCCTTTTTTTTTTTTTTTATGTTATGGATCCTTTTGCTGTGGCTTTGTTTAGATTTGATGTGTGATCACGTTTATCATTTTTAAGCTTTTTTTTATTTATTTTTTAGGTCCAGTCATTTCAAATAGAACCCGTTAAATCAGGAATTTCCAGACATCCATTTCACATTGGGCATGTGAATTTGCCATGCAATCCAAAAGCTTCTCGGTTTAGAAGTGCTTTGTACATCATTACGCTATTGGCAAAAGACCATAGACATTTTATTTTGTCCAGAAAGTTTCGCTAATGTGACCTGATCTTACCTGAGAAAAAAGACAATGTAAGAAACTGGCAACTTTGTAGCTTAAATTCAAGTTACTTGATACTAATAACATCTTACTCGCAATGTGTTTCTTTGAATATTACAGGCATAGTTCACCCAAAAACTAATATGTACTCGCCCTTAGGCTATCCAAGATGTAGACAAATTAGTTTCTTCACAGGAACAGATTTGTAAAAATTTAGAATTACATTAGTTGCCAACCAGTCATCAGAATTCAGTTTTTGGGTGAACTATGCTTTTATGTAAAACAGCACATACGCGTCTATAATAATTACAGCTGCCTTAAACAGATTTGTTTTGTTTGGCCTTGATTGTGGGGACATGGAAACCTGGTTAAGACACGGTCCTAATTCTCATTAAATTCATTTATAGTGCCCTAAAATATAACAGTTTACATAACCAGCACATAACACAACAGAAGCACATCCAGTGACACATTCACCAAGTGTCATGGATTAATGACTATACTGTTGTTCCTGTATTACCAACCTGCTCTTCCAGGCTTTTTCCAGCACACAAATCTAAACACCGAACAGATGTCTTTGTTTACACCACAATGCATCAGAAACTCACAAAAGCTGCCCCTGTGTTACACATCTGTGACAGTGTAATGAGATCCTGCGTGGCGACGCTGTTTGCCATAAAATGCAATTTCACCTCTGTAAATTTTATATATATTTTTGGGATCATTTACACCACCTGGTCCACCCATTTCACACTCACACACACACACATACGCATACACAAATATCCATGCTTTCCCCATAGTGCTTTTAACAATTTATGTAATGCTCGGCCCTTATCACCACTTCAGAGTGACTTATAAAACTGTTAAAGTGTTCAGGGTGAAGCCTTAACCATTAAAAGCCCCTACTGGGTGTATCTTGGGTCAGAGTGCTTGTTATGTGCGCTATGCTAATGTGTGCAGCCATTCATCCAAGAGGCTTGACGCAACGAGTGGGCTTCTCTTGACAGTTAAAGGCAGAGAGAGAAAACTTGAATGATTTCTGAGCAAGAGCACCACAACAAGAGGTCAGCAGGAAAGTGAACCACAGGAAAGCTTTTAATCACTCAATCAAAACGTTGAGAATCAGCGGCAAACACAAGAACAGAACATTATGGCCTCTCTAAACTTTGGTAAGTGACCCCGTGCTTGTAATGAAGGGGATTTCATAAGGTAAGGTTAGTTCAGTTCAATTCAGACTAATGTCATGCTTACGCACAAAGACTCTGCGCAACATTTTAGCTGCAGGATTGCATGCAAAACCGTTGAGTTTAGGCAGTTTTAGGAAATAATAGTGTATTAGTCACAAGAGGTAATCACAATAACAGGAAAAGCCAATTTTATAAATTTATACTTGCCGGGTTAAAAAAGCCTTGCTTGAAAAATTGGAAGTTAAAATATAAAATGGAAAATCAATGTACTATTGCTGAGCAAACGCTTTACATTACCTCATTTTAGTTCTGTTTTATAAAGAGCACTTTCTGCAAAATAGCACATAATGACAAATGTAAGAAGTTCATAAAGTACATTCTTTTTTTAAAGATTTTAACGGAAGGAAGCTTGTCGAAACAAGGACGCATCCTACCCTGCAGCAGGTCACACTTTCCATGATTCAGCAAACCATTTAAACACCATGTCTCTAGAGAACTTCAACCCTTAAACTTATTTTAACACACTTTACTTATTTTCTCACAAGAATTGGCATATCTGAATAATTTATGCAGCAAATATTAAATGACTAATGCCTTAACACTTAGCTGGGAGAAACAGAAATATTTCAAATCCACTGATTGTGTGTTAAATTGAAGCTACTCTACGCAGTGCGCCAGTCAGAGCCATAATCATGCAATTCTTGTTCATAAATAATTAACAGCAGCTTAATCCTGGACCTTTTTAACGTTTGCCAAAGAACTCCATACTTGATTTTCCACCTTTTTAATCACAGTTTCTACCAGATGTTAATGTTAATATGAAATGTTGTGGATTCATACAAAGTCATTTTCTGTGGTGGCATTTACTGTTGAATGATCACTTGCTGCCGAGTACTTTTATCCCCTGTTTTAATTCAGATTAAATATTTTAAAATGCAGATCAACCTTTGAAATTGTTGATGAAATATAAGTCTTTGCACCTAACCATATGGGAGAGAAAGGTGAATTGCAGTACCTACAACTGAAAAAAAAGGTTGCAAAACAACAATCACAAGAAAAACATAACTCACAAATACCTTACAAATAATGTATAAAGCACTGAATTTAGAAAAAATAACAAGAAAAAGAACTGCATTAAATAAAATAATACTCAATAAATTATTTATCCAGGGTCAGTAAGTTTTTCTTTAAGCATTTCTTATTTTTAAAACATACGTTTTTTGATCACATAAATAAGAATGAGACATCTTAATCACAAACATTTGGACAATAGTATATTTATTAATTATTTTCTATAATTTAGCACTAAAATTTACAAAGAACAAAAAGTTGCACAAGAAAGTTCATTCAGTGTAGCTATAAACTTTTTATGTTTGATATGTTTTTTTGTTTTTGCGTGGGTGTCATCACTCTACAAAAGAGTGCTGACCCCGACAGAAAGCCATGATGACTTCATCATATCAAACTCAAACTCAACCAATCACTTTCACCTCTTTGCTCACCACTGCCTGGATATTACCCACACTCCCGCAGGGTGCAGATCTGTGTAATTGTTTTCACTCACTGTCCATCAGTCCTCTGAAGGATCAGCGGTGGTATTTGGCATGGCTCAAGGAGGTTTGGGAAGAGAGGGTGGGGAGAAGCTCTGCCAGCTGCTATAGAGAAGGCAGAATTACAGCACTGGGTCCTGCGGACAGCACCACATCGGTTATAGAAGCAACACCGGCCCCTGCGGTACCTCATTAATCACCATGGCAACCTAATGGAACATGCCAGGACGGCGTGCTGGTGAGGTGGAGATAAAGCGGCAGGCATGCGGCAGCTCCAGGTGTCACTGTAAAGCAATAACACTGGCACTCAGCGAAATCAACGGTCCATTGGCCTGTTATGAATGTTTTGAATGGAGTGCATTAGAGTCTGAAGATCCTTTCCTTAAGGCAAAAGATTGTTTTCAGTGACCAATACTACATGACTCTTCTAAAACTTGCATTATATTTCTGCATTAGGGAGTTTTGTTATCCAAAGTGACTAAGTGTATTCTAGTTAAACCATACATTTTGCCTATAAGCATGTTTCCTGGGAGTCAATGTCAAGACCTTGGTATTTCCAGTACCAATAACATACTGTTCAAGGTTAATAAGTTGAACTCTGTAACATGCTGTTACCACAAATAATAATTTTGTTCTTCAGTTTTTCTTTTACACAGTAAATTTACTTTTTTAAAGTAATGCATTTTCAGTCTCAGACCAAGGTATTTTAAGGTTTCAAAAACAGTAAAATATTATTTTTATTATTAAAACTACAAGTTTGGGGTCAGATTATTATTAATATTTTTATATATATTTATATTACTTATACAGCAAGGATTCAGTCATTTGCTGAAAAAAAAGATTATATTTATAAATAGTTACAAATAAATGCAGTTTTGGTGAGCATAAGAGACTTCTTATTTTTCTTCTATAAAAAGCATTTATATTTAAAATTCTCCTTTAAGCAATAAAATAAAATAAAATAAAAACCTTCTGGTCGTTACTGCTTTGCATGTGAAAATGTAATGTGTTTATGACGGGAGTTGAATGAGTCCCATTGTTTGAGGTGAAATATTGAACATATATCTGCACAGACATGCTTAGCAAATCACAAAAACAACACTCAATATAAATAGCTTTACAATATCAATTTGCATATGTTTATATGACTGTCTTTTCTGTGGAGAGTCTAGTGTCAGGTTTTAAGGCCTACATGACGATTCTTCAGTTCTTCAGTATCCCAAATTATTTTTTCTATGTGCCACAAGAGTGTACTTTCAGGTCTTCCTGCTCTATGACGGAGTGATCTCTAGTCCTCGTAGCTGAAGGCTATAGCAGAGCTCAGAGGAAACGGGTGAATGACGGCCGAGTGGAGCTGAGGGTCAGGGTGAGTGTGTGCATGGCAGAGAAATGAGGCTTTAATGTAGGTTTTTATTTGTTTAGGGGATATAGTGTCAGATGCTTCAGAAAATTGTGGTTGGTGGAAAAATCATCACCTACCAGAGCAGGGATTCAATTCCAGTCAAGGACAGGTCAGAGATCATTCAGAGGGGAAGAATGAGTGACACTGGGGGGGTGGGGGGTAATACCATTGTAGTAAAAAAAAAAAAGAGCAATGAAATTGCACTTAACAAGCAGCAGCCTGGATGGCTTTTCAGATTGGTTGTGTATGATAGTTAGTGGCATACTAGTTTAAAACTCCTTTGATCGTCAACAGCCCCAGATTATTGTTGTTTTAATTTCACTGCTCGTTAAACGTAACACTCTAAACAAACTGTGCAATCACTAGAAGGATTAAAGACTCTAGCTTCGATATTTGACCATTGTTTTGATGCAACATTGTTGCAGTGACAGTAATTTAGTAATGTATGTCAGGAGTGCAAAATAATAACTCCGTTTTATGTCAAGTTTTGAATAGAAAATTCACCACACATTCACATTCAGTCACGTCAGCAGCGCTTTATTTGTATTCAGATAGATTCACTGAACAGTGTCAATAAGGTAATATAGTCCAAAGATGCATGCACATGGAGCTATACAGATATATTTACTCTTGTTTACTTTATATTTCTTCAGACAGAATCATAATTTCTATTCATTTTCCACAGATTTACGCATTCTGATGAAGCTTAGCAGCTCCCTAAGCTGTCTGTGTGTTTGCACTGTGACTCAGACAGAAGCCATCATATTGTACATCTTATCCCGCCCTATCACACTGTGCTGCATTTCCTGTTTTCTTCCTCATACGTATATGACCATAACAAATGCAGATAAACACGTTGACACACAAAGGACAAAGATAATAAACACACGATTATGAAAGGATACACTTTGTATGTGATTTGCTTGAGATTTGAGGCATTTTGAAAACCATAAAGAATATGTATTAAATGCTAATTTGTTAAATAAATGATAATATTTGTGTGGAAACTGATTTCAGTGTTATTTGTTAACAAAAGTCATGTCACTCAACGGCCATCTATGTAATGCTGCTCGGTAATGCCAGTCCAGCTCCAATCTCTTTGAACTGGGAAACACTAAAATCTCCAAAACCGTTCACTAAGTTTACAATTAAATTTCATATTTGAAATCCCTAAAGAAATCTGACAACAACAGCGTCATAAATGTTGTTACTTTTACTCAAATTGCGTTATAAAAAGCTTATTTCTCAGGTTAAATCAGCCAGTGCACATGCGCAGTCCTAAAAGCATGTCTCAGAACGCTGACTGTTTCTATAACAACCGGTACGCTTCTAACAGCAGCTGCAGTGACATGTTGACTTTACCGATTAGCGATTGGCTCTTTCATTCAGAAGGCGGGGCTACCTGCGATTGAGCGGCCATATTGAGCATTGCAATTTTCCCCATTCAAAACTATCCAAGTGACATGTCTTGGGTATTCTAGTCTTTGATCAAATATACCAGAAGCAATAGTTAAAACATTCAGCATTTTACAAAGGTTTTCTATTTCAAATTAAGTCTGTTTTCTTTCTAGTCTTTCCTTTGAGAAAATAAAAATAAAAAATAAAATCAGAAAAACTTTTTACCTAAAGTGATATAAAATCTCCAGGTAGACAACTGCATTGACTTTGGGTGTGATAAAACACAATTGAACAATATCAGCAGACGTCACGGCAACCCAAATCATCACTAGGAAATTTCACACTGGACTTCTAGCAACTTAGATTCTGTGCCTCTCCAGTCTTCCCCCAGACCTTGATTTGCAAAATGAAATGCAACATTTACTTTTATCTGAATTAATACTTTGGACCACTGAGCAACAGTCCAGTTCTTTTTCTCCTATAAGCCCAGGTAACATGCTTCTGACGTTGTTTCTGTTTCAGAAGTGGCTTGGTAGCTTTTTTCCTGAAGATGTCTGAGCATGGTGACTCTTGATGCACTGACTCCAGCTTCAATCCACTCCTTGTGAAGCTCTCCCAAGTGTTTGAATCAGCTTTGCTTGACAGTATTCTCAAGTTTGCAGTCATCCCTGTTGCTTGTGCACCTTTTCCGATCCCAATTTCTTCGTTCCAGTCAACTTTGCATTTAACATCCTTTGATACAGCACTCTGTGAACAGCCACCCCTTTCAGTAATGACCTTCTGTGACTTAAACTCTTTGTGGAGGGTGTTAGTGATTGTATTCTGGACCACTGTTAAATCAGAAGTCTTCCCCTATTATTGTGATTTTAAATAACAAGTGATGCCAAGGATTTATGCTGTAGGGATAGTAATTTAATTGAATATTTTAAGATACTCAAAAATATTTAAGATAAGATATTTTTGACTTTCATGACCTTTAAGCTCTATAAAAAATAAAAAAAATAAAAAAACCTTTGAAATGTTGTACTTATGTATTGCATCATGTAATGAATCTAGAAAATATGAATTTTTCACTTTTTGATATAAGTTACAAAAAAGAGATAACTTTTTAATGATATTCTAACTTTTTGAGAAGCACCATGCTGTATGTGTGTGTGTGTGGGGGGGGGGTGTATAAAATGCTTAAAAATCCTTAATAGATAATAATTTTTAAGCATCTTCTAGAGATCTAGTGCAATATTAGCCACTGAAAAATTCAAAAACACACGCTTGCCATATAGATATCCTTAAAAAGCAATAAGCACTTATTGCCCATGGATAGTACAAGGAAAGACAGGAAGAAAGGAGAAGGCAGACGGGATAAAGAAAAATAATCATAAGAAATAGGGAACAGACTATAAGAAAACACAACAGAAAGAACATGAAGTAAGAAATATGACCCATCGCATTCATGATAGTCTGACACTTATGTCCAGCTATCTTTCTCTCTCTTACTCCTCCTCCCTCATCACACTTCCACTCTCCATCCCCTGATCATGCCATTGAGGTCTCGCTCCGCCTAAAGTGGAAGCCCTGAGGAGAACAGAAGCAATCTAAATCAGTCACTGCCTCAGAAAGAACAGCCCAGCAAAAGACTTCAGTCTCCCAGTGAGACATGAATCAACTCAAACCACCCGTTCTCTCTCTCTCACTCTCCCCCCAAAAACCATGACTTTCTATTAACAGCGCTTTGTCAGATTTTTCTTGTCTTTAATGAGGACTTCAATAGAAAGAAGGGAAGAAAAAAAAGAAAAGCAGAGAGTTGATTCAGAGTACAATGTCTGCTGTAAATTTGCTGGGGCAGCAGCGGCTGTTGGCAGGGAGAGGGCTGATATTAAGTTCTAGGCAACATTTAACGAAGTGTGATTAGAAAAACCAAAGGGTGAGCATAAAAAAAAAAAACTTTGACTTGGAGAACTTCCTTTAATCACAATTCATTAAAGCACATTTAATCCTTGCAAATAAGTCCAGAAAAGTTAAGAAAATCTTGCATATTTGGTTATTGCTAAGAGATACAAAACATAGTAACATTATTTACTACATACAGCGTTATAAAGTGTATACCAAAATGGAAGTACTTTAGCTATACTTTGTAGTTTTTTCTAGGCTGACTAAAAATGGTAGTGGATGTCTTTGAAAATAAATACTACTGCACATTTTTCGTTCTTCTGGCTTTAAAAATGTAATCGAATTGTTGTTATCAAGGTGAAGATCTCCAGGCGGTAAAATTGCATTGATGACCTCTGGTTTTCTCAGGGCCTCTGCTGCTTACAAGCACTAACTAGCATTACAAAAGAAATCTCAGTGTCTGTAAAGCTGCAGCACAAGGTGTGAAATAACCGACTTCTCCATCTCTCTGAATTGCTTAGTTGTCATTATCAGCTGAATAAAATGCCTGTGGAATGAGGGTTTTTCCTCACAACGTAGAAAATTAAACACTATGATGCTAACCATGGATGTAGGTTTTCACTATTGCTGTGTTGGGTTGCTCCTGGGTTATTATTACAGTACATCAACATTATTGTCTAAAAGGTCAGTCAGTTGGTAGGGAACATAACACTTTTATTAATCAATAATGCATTCAATTTATTGAAGTACATTCTTTTAAAAATAAAGGCTTTTTTTTCTTTGATTATGCTTTTTACTGTATTTTTGATCCAATAAATGTAGCCTTGGTGAGCATTAAGAGACTTCCTTTTTTAAACCAAGATCTTACTGACCCCATACTTTTAAACAGTAGTGCATGTTGTGGCATGAGCAAATCTTTAAATGTGCAGCTTTTAGTCATGCAAAATATGTGCTGAGAAACAAAACAACAGTCCTGGAAACAAAAGCAAATTAGGCACCATAATCTTCCCCAAGAGACACTTTGAGCAGCCAGTGACCACAAATATTCATGATCATGCATTTTCAGTGTTGAGTCTAAGCAAATGTTGAAATAACAAATGCAGAGAGCTGTGAATGTATCAAGGCCCGCAGTCATGAGTTCCAAGCTAATGAGGACTGAAGAAAATTATACATTATGATGCATGAGATATGGATAATGTATACAAGCTGGAATGTTAAAAAAAAAAAAAAAAAAAAGCCAAGAACAAATATACACTTTCTCATTCTCTCATCAGGCACCTCTGGATGTTTACACTGATTTTCTCCAGAACACTGACGGATGAAAACCTCATCTCGTGTCAGTGATGCTTAAGAGGTGTAAATAGCTGTCAGCTGCCGTTACAGTGCATGCATGTCAATCTTGATACACACGCCTTTGATGTGATGGCTGTTTTAGCATCATAAGATGTACATAAAGGTCTTTGCATGGGAAATAATCAAAGCACTGACACTGCTACAAGGAGGATTGCAGGAAAAGGTAGAAAACACATTTCACACACTTATCACAGTTATTTGACATTGCAGTATAACTCAGAAAAACCTACAAGATAGTGTTGCATGCTGGCCTAAATGAACAGTTACTGCCAAACGCAGGCAGAAGACCAACATCAAACCTCTCCACTCAGACTTCCATCTCCAGACTCAGAATCATTCTGCTCTCCACCAGAGGAACCACTGAGAAAAATAAAGGGAAGAGACCGTGAACTGTGCAATCACTCCATTCACACGTGTGTCTGGCTGCCACCTCTTTTCTGTCTTTCTTTAGCTTTTGTCCCCTGAGCGCCTCCACAATTCTATCAGCTTCCTTCATTATACATTTTAAGCAACCAATGTACCTTAATTGCAAATAGGAATGAGCACACCATTGCAAAAAAAAAAAAAAAAAAAAAAAGAAATAATTGACATGGTTACACTGTGCTGGTAAGCCTTTAATTCAATAATATGGCAGATTAAGGGTCTGGATACTACCTTCTCTGGAAGCACTCCCAATGGGGAATGGTTCCACTTGGCCAGAAAATTATTATACAGGAATGAACACATACAAAAAAAAAAAAAAAAAAAACACAGTTCAACAGAGTCAACTGAAGCAACTCACCAGCACACATGCACACAGCAAATTGGAAAGTATCATTACCTCCAAACAAATCTACTTATTCAACCCCGGAAAAGACAACACAGTGATGATATCCATGCTTTTCCTGCCAAAAGTTAAATGCTTAATTACCAGTAAACAGATGGCCAGCACACATCCAAATCTCAGCAAAATCAGCTGCCGCATAGAAAACACACCGATTTTTATGTGTCTGCACGCCGCACACAAAGAATGCAGCATGTTTGCCAAATTCTCAACCTGCTTCAGAGGCCTATGATGCATTTGTTATGACACTGTGCAAATTTGAGGGCTGTCAACTGATTAAAATGTGTAATCACAATCAAAACATTCAGTTAACTCTCAAGGGGAAAATAATCTATACAAATTAATAGTATAAGTTAATAAATTATTGAGAAGTTATTTATTTTTCAAGGGGTCATCGGATGCTACATGCACTTTACCAAGTTGTTTGAACTGGAATGTGTGTTGGCAGTGTGTGTACACAACCACTCTATTATGATAAAAAATCCACCTAGTGTTTTTTATATATATATATATATATATATATATATATATATATATATATATATATATATATATATATATATATATCATTTCGTTAAATCATTTCCCCTTTCTCAAATCAAGCCGCATTCAGATGCCTATCTTTGTGACCTCACACAGACAGTAACCTCCCATGATGTTTTAATTGACAGCAGTGTTTCAGCACAGACTGTACAGGTGTCTTACTTTAGACCCGTCCTAAATGATGTCCCTGATGATTCAAACATGAGTTTTGAGCAGCGTAGAGTAGCGCTTGTTGTTTGTCATTTCTCCAATCACAAATGCAGACATGGTTTTATGTTTACGCAGCACGATACGCAGCGCAACACGGAAAAAGTCCGTACAAGTCATTATAATCAGTAATTATGTGCCCACTGGATGCAAGAAATGGCTCATTTGTAATGGGATTTATTGATTTTGTCTTGTATCGCTGGAACACATGGAACAACAGTATGTTGTAGGGCGTAACATTTCCGTCACAGGCTTGAGGCATTCAGGCAATCACAATTTCATTTCAGAAAGGCAGGGTATATAGGAGCAAACACTAATGTACATTATATGGATGTATTATTATTTTTTTTTTTACCTTAAACCACATAAACACATTGCATTACACCAAATACACATTGTTGTTGTTGTTTTTTTACAACGTCATATGAACCTTTTAACACTGTTGCCACAGTTTGAAATGACCCCCAAAAAATTCTATTTTACCCCCCAGAATGTGATTTTTAACAGAGGACCCCCTTTGAAACAGTTTAGGATAGATTTGAGAAGCGATTTTGCAGGGTTAGTTTTAAAACCTGGCAACCCTGACATGGATTCAAAACTAAGTTTTCAGCTGAGCCTCCATTACCAATTTGAAAACGTCCCTTTAGAACTCTTAAAACTACTTTCTATGAAACAAAAGCAGTATATTATTTGGAAAATTATAATGGATTTTGCCATCCGCCATGATGCTCGCTGTGAGAAATGCTGCGAGCTAAGTGATACAAATGGTGAAATGGCTGTAGTTCTGTTATCATAAGAATATCACATGCATAAATAAAATCTTAGTTTTGGAGGTCATGTGGTTGAAATTGTAAGAATGAAACAGAATAAACATTTCAAATGAATTGCATGCATTAACATGTTAATTTTAACAATCATTGCAAAATCAAGGCCTAACATTTAACGAAGGACCTGAATGCATGAATATTAATAAAGAGTAGTGAAGAATTACATTGATTGAATGGCAGCTGTAGCGGGATAATGTGCAGTGCCACGTGCAGTAAATTGACCTGTGGAGGACAAAGTGCTTTTGAGTGAAGGGCCTTTCACAATGTGATTGAGGCTACTGCGGCAGACACTTACCTCTGTGTTCAGCTTGGCCTTTGCTAATCTTTATCTCTATGGCTGGGAGGACTCTGCCACTCACACTCACTGATACACAGCCTTCGGCAGCATCTTCTTCCTCATCCTGCCCGCCCCATTAACTGCTCCTCTGGCCAGTCCGGTTGACATGCGAGTGGGATTAGTATTCCTGAGCCATCAGAGTTTCACAGCAGTCAGACAAAGACTGTGGCACTGTGTGTGTTGCTCCTGGGTTTGAGAAGCAAGAGGCCATAGGTCTGTACAAACACTGATAAACACCCTGACAACATGTAAGAGAGAGAGAGCGAAAGAAACACAATGGTTGGCAGCTCAAAGCACATACACAGTGGAGAACAAAGAAATAAAGAAGAAAGGAAAGAAAAAGAGATGCGGAGTAAATGACAGAAGAAAAAACACCCCCCCCCCCCCCCCACCCCCCGGATGGCCACCCCTCAAAATGACTACTGAGCACACTACTTTATATATCCCTTTTTTCTCTGTGAAGAAAGATGACAACATACAGTATAACCATTTGACTTCACCAACCAGGGTATACAATGCTCAAAATCTTTCAGCGTTATGAGGCAAACAAATTACAGCAAATCCAGTGGCTAATTCTTCCTCAGAAGTGTTTGTTATACCAGCCTTATAAACAACTATTTTGGTGAACTGATCAAAATGTCCCAAATGGCAAATTGATCTTCGCTTTCTGCATAGAAAGAAAATTTGAAATAATAACACTCAAATGGAACCAACCCTGAGCTGAAAAAAAAGTGTAGAAACTATTTTCACTTAGAAGTTGATTGTACATTTTACAAACTATTACAAAGAAACAGCGAGTTACAGATTTGAATTACACATTTAAGTTTTGAAGCAGAAAAACTTAAATAGTATTTTCTGTAAAACGTACTCCAAAAATCTTTGTTTTATTTACTACTTTTTTTAAAATAAATAAATAATAATAATAATAATAATAATAATAAATACATAAATCAATAAAATCACAGGAAGGAAAATAAAATAAGATTTCATGTATTCTATTACATTTTATATTATTTTCTATAATTCATATAATATGTATTTATGTATTATTAATCTAAATATTGTTTTATATATAATTTAACTATTATTATTAAATATTAAATCATAAAAGTCTTCAGAGTCAAAGTCTTCTTCAGAGTCAAAGTCTTCAGTGTCACATGATCCTTTGGAAATCATTCTAATATGCTGATTTGTTGCTCAAGGATAATTATACATTTGAGAAATGTATATTTATTCATATAAATAATATTGTTAAATGGGAAGGTTTTACTTTTATTTGCAATTGCTGACTTCGAAGGCCATGCATCCAATCAAATCTATGGTAATTTGGTGTACATTTATTTGCCATTTCATTGGATCTACTGAAATTAGTCAAATGTTGTCAACATGTCAAGTTGCAAGATATTTCCGTCTATTCAAAAATTATGAATAAATCTGCACATGGTAAAAGTTATATATATATATATATATATATATATATATATATATATACATATATATTATTTACTAATAGTGTTGCCATAGTAAAATCTAAGTCCTGAGGATTTAAAAACCAGGTAAGAACAGGTACATTAAACATGAAATTAATCAAGACCCAAGCTCCTCTTGTGGTGTAGGTCAGAAAATCTGAGGTGCTGTTGACCTGCTGTGTATGTCCAGACCAACTGACACATCTGTGCTATCTACACTCTCCTCTGCTCTTCTGAGATAGAAACACATAAATACATACACATTGTACCCTAGAGCCGTCCACCCCACCATCAAAAACAACCACTATATCTGCGGCCAGAGGATGGATCCTGGCTACAGCATTGATTTCAGTTAAGATAAAGCAGGTATGCACACACACACACACACACACACACAGTGTACATATTTCTTATACTTTTACCGCTACTGCACCTTATGTTATCTGGTAGTGTCGGTTCAGGAGGGATGCGATTCTTTCCACTCTTTCCTATCTGTAGGTTTAGTGATTTCTCCAAGATAGAAGCCTTCTGCAAGCAAACTGCAAGCAAAAATAAACAAATAAATAAATACAAATCATGATTCGCTTTATCCCCACAAGACCTGAGCATACCATCACTACTCCATCTGAGTGACAGTGTTTGCTCTATTTTTGTCTGAGTAACAGACAGAAAGTTATGTAAAGTCCAGGAAAGGAGTTGGGACAAGTTCAACTGGTTCCTAAGGGTGTTTGGAGACAGACTTCTCTGAAACAACAGATACTCACGGGACCAAGCTGTTCACTTTTGTCCTCTGTACAGAACATTTGGTTTATCTGAATCTCTCTTCGCACACGTGCATTTAAAATATATTCTGATGCATTTCAAAGATACTTTCACATTTATTTTCAAACCGCAAAAGTCTTCAGATTCAAAGTCTTCAGTGTCACACGATCCTTTAGAAATCATTCTAATATGCTGATTTGCTGCTCAAGGATATTTCTTAAATGATCAATGTTGAAAACAGTTGCTAAGTATATTTCAAAAATATATAATTCTGCATATATTTTGCCATGACTGTATACAGTGATGTCAGACTACAGCATAAAACAGACATTAAGAGTGAATCTTGTAGCTGTTGAATCATAATTTCACTGGATGGTGCCACATATAGTCATTTTCAACAGATATGAATAATATATTTCTGTCAAATGGTAATAGATTATTTTACATAAAGAACTGTTCATTCCCCTTTAAGCAAAACCATACTGAATAAAAATAAAATCCATATTGCAAGTCATAAATAATGGCAAGGACATTCAGCTTACATGCATACCATATAAATATTAATGCCACCTTATAAAAGTGATATGATAAATTCATAGCAGGATAATAATCAACGCTCTTACACTCCCTGCAGTTCATTGCCATAGTCTACCATTAACCAAATGACCCAGTTGCTCAAATCTCTGTAGTACCAATGTTTGCTCTTCTCTTGTTTCAACCAATTAAGACAGTCAGCCATAGTAAACAAAATCAACTTCCCTTCCAGACTTTAATCTCAATGGTAACTATGTGTTTGCTCACTGAAGCGGAGGATGCCAGCGTTTGGGCGTTCCTGCAGCCTTTTGTGAGACGGAGAAGCGTGCAGACTGCTCGGCATCTCTGAACATTTACTCAAGACAAATTTCAAGGCCAGCAGGGATGCATCTGTCTCTGTCAGTGGAAATCATCTTACGTGAGCTTTGTGTGTTTTATGTGAATACATGTTTAAGTGTGTGTATGCATGAGTCTCCAGCTTGACTTCCGCAGTGAGATGACAGCTCTAGATATGCTTGTCTGCCTCCACACACACATAAAGCATACCTAGCCTCAGGACAGACTGACCATATGTACAGTAATGTCGCTCAACAAGATCTGTTAGTGGGCAGATAAGGGTGGTCAGCCTTGCTCATGTAGATTGAGAGAGACGTAAACAACTCCTTCCTTCCTGAGAGAGCACATTCACATGCATGGGCTCCGTATGGACTCACGCAGTGAACTTGAATGGGATCAGAAGTAAAAAAAAAACAACAACAAGTATATCTTTAAGATGGCCATCTGAACGATGATTATAATGAAGAGGAAAGATGTGATTTTGAGCAGCATTCTGATTGTACTCTTTTTCAGTACGTATACTACGTGCATTATGCAAAATATCTGTATTCATGGAATATATGGACGACCTGCTACGGGAAAATTTGAAGTATAAAACAGCAATGAACTTCCATTTCCATTTGGAGCAAAATAAAATAAAAAAATATTATGAATTTCTGGACTCATTTTATAGCATTACAAATAAAACATTATAACATAACAATACAGTACATAAAATACCAAAATTATTATAAGTAAAAACATATAAAACAATATATGAAGCAAATATTTAGTTGCATGAGTATTCCGTGCAAAACATGCATGGTTACGAAGACTAAAAAAATGTCTACAGTTATGGACAATAATATATGTATCATTTATTTAAAAAATCAATTTGTGGGTTTGATGAAAACATGATTAAGAAAAATGAAATCATAAAAAAAAAATCAAGCAAGCAAGCAAGCGCAAGGTTGGGGGTTTGATTCCCCGGGAACACATGATATGTAAAAATTGATAGCCTGAATGCACAATAAGTCGCTTTGGATAAAAGCGTCTGCTAAATGCATAAATTTAATTTAATTTTTTAATATATCTTAGTGGTGGGCCATTATCGGCACGGGACACTATTATCGGGCGATTAAAAAAAAATATCGCTGTTAATCTATTCTCAAAGTTGGGCGAGCTATGATTACGTTCACCTTGATATTTTAGCGCGGATGTATGCCTAGCCGAATTGCACTGTAGGGGGCAAGAACGAGTCTTCGGACCTGTGTGTATGCCTTCTGTGAAATTACCACATCAAACGTGACGTGCTAACATGCAACTGAAGCTGCCTGGTTTGCTTCAGGGAATTTATTGTATTTTTTTAAAGAAGCTTCCCAATGGAAACCTCAACAAGACGCATGACTGTTTCACACAAACTCTGTCTACAGCGCGTATGAAATCTGTGTGCTTTTCGTATGTGGTGCTGAAGCAGCACGGACTCATACTCATTGTGCTTTCACACAGGACGTGTTTTCAGTCCGCTACTCGGTACATGAACGATCGCTGCATTGCTCCTGGAACATACTGACGGACCGCAACCGCATGAACGCTGGAATCCGTTAACATGGGTGCGTAAAAAAAATACGAAATGCATACGCACTGCAGACGGATTATGTGTGAAACAGGCGTAAGATTGTTTGCACCTTGTGGAATGTGGAATTAGTTTACAGCTTTCTCAAGCACTTTGTGATGCATTTTGGAAACAGGAGATGAGCCTAATGCACCACCTGGCTTGAGAAACCCGTTCTCAAAGATTTACTTTTGTCATTATTTTATTTGGGTAGCACACATATTCTGAATGCCTTTGGCAGAATTCAAATGAGCCATTTTAATCTAGATTAATCTAGATTAAAAAAATGTATCTATGCCCACCACTATATATAAGCACTTCAACATTTAGCTACTTCACTGTTTTTTTTTCACTTCAAATACAAATATTTGGCTCAAAACTATAATGTTTTCTCGTTAAACAAACAATAATTATTATAAAATGTCAAAACTAGTTTTTTTCTATACAAGAAAAATGCACACTCACTTGAATGGTTTACTCTTCATATGTGTAACAGTTTTTATTCTGTGCAAACTCTATCCCCTTACCCTAACCTTCAACCTACAACTCACACACAAACATTTTAAAAAGAAATTCTTAAAACATTTTTAAACATTTATATCTAACCAAGAGCACCAAGTAACCGCCACTGGTGCTCCTTCTCCAAAAACACAAGTGTGAGACGCTCGGTTTTAATGAAGAGACGCTAACAAAATTCAATTTCACGTTGCATCTAAGTATGAAGTTCCCTGTTGCTGCACACTCGTGTTCATTACAACTGTGAAGTTGTAAAAGAATCGTAAAACCAATTTTATAGGGACAAAAAGAAACTTATGAGTGACAGAATGACAATTAGTCACCATTGCTGCACTGCTCAAAATAAAAGAACACTTGTAATACAAAACGACGTAAAATTGTCAACGACTCATGGAAGACACTTCCTCCCAAACTGGAGCAGCTTTGTTCTTTTTCCTAGTGCTGTTGAAATGAATCGTTCATTAGCCTGTGCTGAATTCCACCCCCCATTAGTGCCTACTATATTAAGTTTGTTTTGACTTCCTTTTCTATTCGCACCAATCACTTGTTCCACATTTCCTGACAGCATTCATCCTCTCCGTGTCACCATCATCATCGTCGCAGAAAATTAGTGGCTTTTTATTAACTTCTCTGAGACAAAGGATTCTCTGAAAATGGGAATCTCATGGAAATGAAAGTAACCAGCCCTTATCATGTCTTCTATTTCAGATGAATGGCTCTTTAGCGGTCTTAACAAAAGCAATGTGATTTTTTCTTTGATCTATATATATATATATATATATATATATATATATATATATATATATATATATATATATATATATATATATATATATAAGGGGTTTCATGGTACAAAAACATGATGGTTCAGTACATACCTCAGTTTTGATGTCACTGTACAGCTTATCAAACTTTAACAATGAAGAGAACTAATAGAACTATATTAACAACTTGAAAACATTATTTAACCATTTTAATATGTAGCTAAAAAAATAACTTGTTTAATGGTGCCCAGGCATGTTTGTGTACACTACTGACTGATCATTCATATTCATCGCAAAAAAATCTATTTTTGAACCAGTCCATTTGAAATGACTTGCCATAACACACCTTCTGAACTAACCAATTTACAGAAATGAATCAAACTCATGATACAGTAGATAAGGCAGAGAGAGAGAGAGAGAAATGAACGTGTTTTTGATTTTTGCAGTACAGTCTTGATGAAAAATTACACACAGCTGCACTATTTTAAAACAGCTGCACCTGTCAGACTACTGCAAAATGTATTGCACTTTTAGTTAGATACTCTGAAACACATATTCACTATTAACTAAGAGTTTTCCCTGTCAGGAAGTTAAGTTTAGGATCTAAAATACAATTGTGTAGAATAAAGCATTAATATGTGCTTAGTAATAAACCAAAATGCCAGCAATATGCATGCTAAAACACAACTAGTTAATAGTGAGAATATATCCTTAAACAGGATAAAACAACACTTAAAAAGTGTTATGATACTCTCAAATACGGTTAGAAATTACAGTATTATTACAATTATTATTAATGTTAAAAAAAGATGCTGGTAAATGTTTTTGTGGAAACTGATGCATTTCCTTCCAGGAATAGTATGTTCAAAGAAAAGAATAAAATAAAACTTTTGCAGCATTAAAAATGTCTATACAGTCGATTAGGAACAATTTAATGCATCTTTGTTGTAAAAAACCTTTGAATGGCTGTGTATCACATTTCCACAAAAACATTAAACAGCAACTGTTTAGAACACAGAATATTTTAAATTGCAATATTATTCCACAAAAGAAAAAACAAAGTTACTCTCAGTTTTTAGTTTCGTAATAATGAAGTCAGTAATGTTAAATTGTAGAAACAACACATGGGGAAATGTTGTGTGGGTGGGACACCGTATGTGCCACAGGACACAGGTAGCACATCGAAGTTGCTTGTACAAAGACTGAATCACAGGCTCATTGAACATGAATCGTCTATGACTAACGAGAGAGGAGCAATTAGCTGCCCATTAAAGCCTGAACAGCAAACCAGTCTTTGATTCAATGTCAATGCAACCGCTTTGCATTACTTGGGATATAATTAGCATACACATTTCTTTCTCTTGTTTTTCTACCTCACCTTAGCATTGTGATCCAGGGGTAATTAGAAGCTCATTGTACCATTAATTCCTCACCAGCTATCCTCTACTGGAGCGTGAACATTCATGCAAGTGTGTCAGAAGTACACAACCTGTTAAAAAAAAAAAAAACTAAATGTGAATTCCTGGCTGTATGGTAACTTCTACTTAACCTGAGAAAATGTGAATATTATAGCCTCGCACAGAGAGATTATGTGCTGTAGTAAATGCGACATGTTTTGCATGATAGAATGCTGAACAAAATCCTCATAATAACATTGTTGTGGCACGTTATATTTCAAATGCATGAAATATGCTGTACTGCTGACAGTGCATTTAACAACGACAGCTGCAAATATTCTCCCGTTACAAAGCATTGTTGACATCCCGGTAATGCCGTAAACATGTATGGTTATACATATTAATGAGGCTGATTTGTTTATTCATCTCTTGTTTTACATAGCAGCTGAGAGAGGGGGGGGGGTTGAAATGACACCCTGGGTTTATAAATTAGATCAGACATCTCTTCGACTTGTTTTTCTAAAGCTAGCCCCGTGGCCTGCTCCTTCCTCTCCATCTTAATTCTCCCTCATTAAGCTCCTTCCATAGCAACTGTTTCTCTGCACACCTAAAAAAAAAAAAAAAGAAAAAAAAGAAGAAAGAGCAATGTGTGTTTTGATTTTATGCCGCTGCTCCTCTCTCTGTGCATTTTTTACTAATCCAGAGCTCTTGGCAAATTATGGCTGTTAAATATTAAGAGTATCTATAAGGTTTGGGGCAAGTGGAGTAGTTGGTGCAGTGATTTGATTTTCAGTTTGTCAAAGTGACTTTTAGTCAGATTTTGCAGTTGCCACACCGGTGAATAACAGCAACAGATTCTTTTTTTTTCATTCTCTGATCTGCTGTTCTGTTTCTTTATGCCTATTTGCTGAAAAAAAAAGCACAACAACAAAACAAAAAAACCCAGCGTGTCTTCTCCACATTCAGCTAATGAGAAGCTGCTCTTCTCTGCGTTTTATATGTCAGTTTGTGGCCGTTTATTAAAAATAATACAGTGCAAGAAAACAAGCACCAAGATATTCAAAACACTTCAGGTTAGTGCGATGGCAATAGCAGTGAGATTTTTTTTTTCTTTTTTGTTCGCAGTGTTAACAAAATCACCTCGATGCTCTGTTACACAATGTCATTGGAAATTAATCTCTTAGACCTAACCACTCCTGATTAAAGAGATATGCATAGTCTATGTTTAGACTAAAATATAAAAATTCTGCTACATTCTGTTACTGTACATATTTGTTATTACACAGAACACAAAAGGATACATTTGAAAGAATTTGCAGCTCTTTTCCTTACAATGACACTCCATAGTGTCCATCAATCACAAGCTGGAACAAAACACACAATAAAAGTAGGAAATATGACCCTTGCACTAAATTATTTTGTGAGGAATAGCTCAAAATGTTAATATCTCAAATAAATGGCAAATATCATGCTGTTCATATGTAAAGACCCATTGACTGTAAAACAGGTACAATTAAACAATAAAAATACAGTCAAATGAAAAATATTAGAAGATATTACAATAGGATGTAATTAAGTTTCTAAGTAGTGTTCATTTAGTCAACCAGTTTTTATTTAGTTTTAGTCTTTTAAAATTAATTTTAGGCCTGTATTTATTTTTGTAATGACTGTTGTCATTTGAAATTTGTATTTTTGCATTGCATATATTTCATGTTTACTAATGAGCAAAAATCAATAGAATGTCGACTCACATGGTTTATTTTACCTCACCCATTGTACTGATATAGGCTTTCTATTATATACATCAAAAACTTACACACTCTCTCTGTCCACATTATGAAAACTTGTAAAAAAAAAAACAATATTATAACAGTGACTCCTGATAGTAATTTTAATAATTCCAAATTGCAATAATGTTTCTCTATTAAAGCAACTGCATTTATTCAGCAACCACAATCACAAACAATATAGTCGAAATCTCATGGCAGAACAAAGATTGACACTTTCATTTAAGCTGAAGATCTCACATGAAGATCGCTAAACTCCAGCTATCTTGTATGCTGTTGATTTCAGATCATTGTTGGTGCTTCTGCAATGAAGATTAAATGTGTGTGTGTGTGTGTGTGTGTGTGTGTGTGTGTGTGTGTGTGTGTGTGTGTGTGTGTGTGTGAGTGCATGATTGCCAGATTGTAAAAAATAATCAAAACATTGCAGAATATGAATCCTTTTACCAGAGGAGCTTTGATTGGGGATTTGAACTCTTGTTATCTGGCAACCACACATGAAAGCTTCCATAGTGTCTCTACTATGCAAGCTTCCATGTGTGTGGTTGCCAGATATCAAGAGTCCGCAAACATATTTACAAATACATAAATAAATAAATAAAAAAAGAAGAGGAGTCTAAAATTCATACCAAAATCTATTTTATATTTTGGTATGAATTTTAGACTCTTCTTTTACCGTCAGTGATATTGGATGCAGATATACTGTAGTCACAGTTATTGTTTATTGACCTTAGTATCTTATCACCATCTTTTTTAAGCCATGAGAAAATGACTTAAAAAACGAAATGCAAACTAAATGAACACTACTACTGAGTTGGCACTGTATTCTTTTCTATACACTATTAATATACTATTAGATCATAACTAACCAATCATGTCTCTGCAGTCTTTTGAGGTCCCCAGACATCAGTTTAAGAACCTCTGATATAGACTGTTTATTTTGGTCTATTTTGTTCAGTAGAAACTAATTTTTCAAAGGACAAAAAGCTATATAAAGATTTGACAGAATATCTCCTTTAATGTTTGGAGTACAGAATGACTCTGTTAACTTTTTTTTGTTTTAAACAGGAAGCAATACATAGTTTTCATTCTAAAATGACATAGAACATGACAATATGAGCAAACCTCAGGAGGTGCGTGAGGAGGAACTTGGTCAAACTGAAGTCGTTTTGGTTTAAGACATGACGTCAGTCGGGACTCAGAGAGAAGTGTTCTGGGCAGCCTCATACAAACAGGCCTGTTTAACACGATGAGTAGATTTGCACCACACTCCTACAAAGTGCCGAGAGAGATAGAGAGCAGTAGAAGAGAGTGAGGTAGTACAACTTTTGTTACAACCTCTTCCATTCTCAGTCTGAAGACTTAACACAAGGTTGAAGAGTCGACACCATTTCTACTTCATATTACATCACAACACTGTCTCAGAGGACAGGAAGGGAGAGAGAGCTGAAGGAAATGAGGAATGGGAGAGTGAGATGGTGTGACTGAAAGTGAGATACATACCTATATTTAACATCATGTTCCAAGACATGTCCAGGCTTGGGTAACATGGTGCGAAATCATCAGCTGGAATATTCTGATCGGCTGAAGACAGATGTTGACAGTGTGATTTCCCCCCCTGTCCTTTACATTCATTGCTTGTCAGAAAGTGTGATTTGATCCAAGTGAGATCATGGGGGGAACCAAATCTGTGCAATATCTTTTTATTTTTCTGTTCATGACTGACAGCACTAAATTTACATATCCAAACACATTAAACTTCAAATTGAAAAAAAAAAACAACCCAAGCAAGCCTTGACATAAACACTAATTACAAGATGTTTCTTACATATGCAAAAACAAGCTAGTAAATCCTTGTGCTTTTAAATTACTGAAATATTTCTTTTAAAAACAAAAAAAGACAAGTGAAAAAAGATTGCCTATAATGAAAAAAAAAAAAAAACTTATTACTGAATATTGGATTATTGAAAGAAAAAAAAAAGAAAGAAAGAAAAAAAAAGCCCCCGGCATAAGAGATAATTAAATTTTCCCTTTGTGTAACATTTAAAGGAACAAGTCAACTGACATGATCCTAATTCTATAGCTCTGGTATTACACAAGGCATTTGCCAACATGGACTGTTTAATCACTTCAGTGATGTGAAGTATTTATCATCGGTAGATGATCTGCCACATTAATTTTTTTTAGCCTGGAATGTGATCTCTGGACAGTCTAATTAAAATACAATATAATAATGTGGAACTGTCGCTTTGCAGCACTAAATGAAAAATACAATGACAACACGTTTACGCTGAACAGTCAGTTGTTGTTGTCTCTGGAGTTCATCAAGCATTTATTTTTATTTTTTTACTTTATGAGCACTGATTGCATATTACCTTTATAGTCAAATGTAATTGCCATGAAAATCTGAATGAAGGAAATAGTTTTAATGGATCTTAAACAGCAATTAGAGAATGCTCACAGCTCATCTGTTCAAACATGTGCATAAACTGCTCTCTGTTGTGACTCTTGGTGAGGGCAGGGACCTCCCCCATCATTAAAAAGACTCACAAACAGGATAATGAATCCCGGAAGACCCTCCGCATGGTTCCGCCCGCCCAGTCGCTGTCACTGCCGCCATGGAGATCAAAGGCTGCTACTTTGTACTTGCACTCTGCTCCAAACATAATCTTTGAGTTATTCTTTCTCAGTCTCAGCTTTTTAAACCATCATCATAGGGTGCTTTTTGCTGAGGTACATTAAACACGAATGGACCAGGTCTGTTATCCCAGATTCGGTCTTTGTGCTTCTTCCATTAAGCAAATAAAATGACATAAGTGATGATGAAATACTTTAAATGTATGCACGCACAAATTTCTTTTCATCTTCAGAAGAAGAAAATAAAAAATAAACTTTTACTGTATCTACATATTTCCTTTCTACAAGTACATATCATATAGTTCCAGGAGGAACATATATCCCACCAGATTTGCACTAACAATCCAACAAGCATAAAGCTTAAAAATGGGAAGAAGAAGAATAAATTAATGTTTAGCATTCTTTAAAAGGATGTATCCAATTGAACAAAAGCGTCAGTAAAGACATGTATCATGTTACAAAAGATTAACTGTTCTTTTGAACTTTATATTCATCAAATAATTCCTTATAAATTATATAAAAATTAAGCAGCAAAAACGGTTATCAACATTGCTAATAATAATAAATGTGAAATATGAGGATTTCTGAAGGATCATGTCACACTGAAGACTGGAGCAATGGCTGCATACTGACCCCGCACTTTTTAAATTGTAGCGTTTTAAAAAATATGTATTTTATAAATTAAATATTTCATATATTATTAAACGCAGTGTTTTGTATAAAATATGCAGCATCTGTAAACATTAAATCATGTACAGTTATATAAAATATATATTCTAATGTATGTATTAAAAATATACCAATACTTATTTATTATATAATAAATAATATAATATTATCAAATACCAAAATCTTGCCATAGCAATGGTACAGTGGGTGTCAAATATTGGCTCATACTGTACTACTGTATCTGTCTTTACCCATTCCTGTTTCTCTGCATCATATAAATATGCCCAATAAAGCACATGAATACAAAAAAAAAAGTCTAAGAGTGTTAGCATGTAATGCTGCTAACTGTCAGTTGCTCCAGAACCTCGTTGGCAGGTGATGTTGTGCCTTGTCTGTCATGTTGGCAGCACGTGGTGGAACTCTGGCCTGGTTCCATCACACGCGCTCCGGGCATTGTCCTTCCTGCACATCATCACACACTCCCTCATGGTGATGTGACCTTGCAGAGTCAGGGCTTCCAGGCCAAAAACAGACTGAAATTCCCTGCCGGCGCCCGCAACCGGACAGAATCCCCTTCTCCCAGTCCGTACCCTGGGGGAAAATTATTATCTTTCTGTCTGGAACAGCATCGAAAAGGACATCCACCCTCCTCCCCCAACATCTGCCCTCGAATTTGAGCTTTGCTGACAGCCACTGACTCACACAGTGGCCACAGTCGAGTCTATTTATATGCTGCAGTTTCTGAGGAGGTCTTAACAGTTCGCAGACGATGCTGCAACACTTTCTAAGACTTACTCTCACTGAGCTGCTTTTAACCAAATTTGAAGAAGCCTCGGCCTTTAAGGACACTATGTAAGGTATAATTTACTCTTGTTTTCAAGCAGAGCAACAACTGGAAAGAGTTTACCAGAGCCAAGGCTAGGAATTTACACATTTGCATGGACCAATAATTGACATTCAGGTTAAAAAGGAGCTTAGAGTTTGTTTCCTTACCTAAGACTTCTTTAAACTTCGTACATTGCTTAAAACCCCCTCAAAAAAGAGATTTTTCTTAAAGAACACCATGGCCTCTATCAACGATTGAGGCCATCTTTTCTCAAAGGGCCTGTCCTTGAGATAGAAATAGACCAGGAACAGTTGAGAAAAGAGAAGGTACTGGATTATCCCGAATCCAATGCAATCACGTTGAAGCAGGTGACTCAGCTGCTCTGCTCGGCTGAAGCCTCCGATGGATTCGGTTGCCCCTTACAGTAAGAGCGCTAGGAACGGACAAAGGTGCCCTTTCAAGGTGAAAAACCCTCTACAGTCAAGCAAGGAGAAAAAAAGTGAGAAGGAACAAGAGAAGGTGCAAGCTCTTTCCATTTTTGGTGAAAAAAAAATCTGCAAGGCACTATGTGACAGAGACAAGTGAGCCAAGGAAGAGTGAAGGTCAAAGTGCTGATCAATCCTACGGTGGAAATGATTTGTGAGAAAGGATTTGGGACAACAGACGCAAACAGAGAAAAAGGAGACTCGCTGTGAGAGGAAGAAGATCAGTGCAGCACACTTAAACTCAGGATGTCTGGCAGAGTGTGGATATAGAGATATAGCAAAAAGTGCCAAGCCTTCTGTCTGCTTTTGGCTCCCACAAGAGCAAAACTCCCTGCAGACTTGTTACAATACCCGACAAAAGACCTCTTCCAAACCAAGAAGGACTAAAGTATTATTAGAAACTGAATTTTGTTTCCAGGGACATGTACTTGATGGGCGCTTCACGATTAGGATGAGAAGAGGGAATGAGTATGTGTGTGTAAGAGAGAGAAAGAAACCGAGGAGGAGGGAGAGTCCACTTTGGAAGGCAGTCTCTCTTAATCTGGAGAATTGAGAGAGGTGAGCTACTTCGTTTTGTCAGGAGTAATTTCCAGTTTTCCCAACCTGAAGTTCCTGTTAGTGTAGTGGATAAAGAGGTGACCCACACTCCACCCCGGTGTAATTAAAGCACACAAACACACACTTTATCACCTATTGAGGAAAGAAAGAACAGATTTTCTGCAGCTCATCAATAAATGTAGCATAATTTCTCATTTCAAGCATGCATATATGAACAAAACTCAGAATATCTTTGGTTTGATGTCACTAACCTTGGAAACTGTGCCTCATCCAGTAGTTATTTCATCCTCAGAAGCACTCACTGTGTCAAAAAGTCATTTTGTAAACATAACTTTTTTCAGTTGGACTGATAAAAGTACTTTTGCCTTCTCACAGGATGAAGGGATGGATAGAGAGGCCTCTGTATTCTAGAAGAGGTGTCGGGTGAGGATCATCCAAGTTTAACGGTCTTAACTCACAGCTGCCTTACTCTCCCCATCTCCAATTAAACCCGAGCAGACTACAAGCTGCCACACAATATGCTTTGTTTCCCTTTAAATTATACACACAACCGCACAACTGTTCAATAAAGAAAAATGCACACCCTCCCCATCTCCTGATCTTGTTTTTGTAATTGCCTAGAGGAAAGGCTTTGCGATGGCAGCTTGAGATGCATCAATGCATGTTCAAAAACCAACAGATGTCCGTTTCTCTTTCTCTAGTTGGACAGTCTGTGTTCGTCTTGGTTGCTACTGTTAGAGAACAGCCAGACCTTCACATTGTTATTGAGGACCGTCTGTCAAGTAGATTCACATCCAACAGCTGAGATAACGGACAGAATAATAGAAACCGTCATTGGAAAAATCACACAAACTCAGTGGAAAAAAGTGAATACTGTAATAACAATAAAAAAAAAGCCATTTCAAGTCATTTTAAGTATAATTAACAAAAGAAGTATGAAACAACACACATCTATTTACATAAGCCATAACCTCTTTCACCTGACTCTGGTTCACGATGCAGCATGTCTTGAAAAGAACCACTGTTTTGGCTGACCCTTTACCCCTTCTGATCTCCCCATCGTCCTGTGGAGAGCTGGCTGACAGCAGGCATTAAATAGGAAAGGAATGATCTTGTTTGCTTCACAGACTAGTTTTGTCTGCTACTCGGGCAGAACTACATAGAGCAGAATTTCATATCCTCTGCCACTCTGGTTTGTCCTATTAAGCAGGGAAAAAGGCAACGGGATTGGGTGATTTCTTGTGTTTCTGTCTTTTCGGAGTAGGGCGAGAGCAGATGAGCGAGAGAAAGAGGCAGTTCATAAAAAATAAAGAAGCAGAGAGCAAAGAACATGGGACACAGAAGCGCAGAACATCCTCTCTTGGGGTTATGCTCGCAGCGGCAGTGGATCATTTGGAGGGGAGATGGTGAGAGTGAGCTCCTGTCTGATGCTAATACAGAGGGGAACGAGGAAGGCCGTGCTTCATTAGCATTGCTTTTGCTAGAGCTGTCCATGGTGCTGATCGGAGCTGTGATCCCGCTAAGGGCAGCACTACACACACCGCCTGCAGAGAGCCTGGCGTCTCGGACGACTAAACGCAAATAAAAAGCGTGGAGGAGAGGAATCGATGTTCTTTCTAAAGTGGACGTGTGACTTTGCGGCTTAGGACATGGATGCTAACTGATATGATTTCATTTGGGCACAGAGAGCTATTCGACCACACTGATGCAGCCTGTTGTTGTGATAGGCTTTTATCCTCTGGTAACCTGGGGTCTGTTTTTACCTGCAAAGTGTGCTGCATATACAGAGTTTATTTTCTCAATGTTTAATATATATATATATATATATATATATATATATATATATATATATATATATATATATATATATATATATATATATATATATATATATATTTACTTTAAATTGCAATGTTCATGTCAAAATAAAATTAGTATCCAACTAAAATTATAATTTTTTTCATCATACTAATATTTTTGTTTGATTTAATAGCTTCCCTGTACATCACATGACAAGCACTTGAATTCCATGTGCAGTTGCTGCCAATGTCAGTCATTCACATGATGCTGGCTAAGAATGTGATTAACAAGTTACCTCCTATCATTCCTTTAGTGACCAGTATTCCCAAATAACACCAGCATCCTACTGCAGTGAAGGGGCAAACCCACTTCCCCCATTTCAAGTAGATTAATGAAACTGGAACAGACACCTTTGGAAACAGCATTCATTATTATTTCAAAACAATAAACGGTGTGATTGTGGGTAGCAGAGGCTTTCATCTCTCCAGGAGGTGCCAGCCTCCCTCAGTAACCTCACCCTGACTCTCAGGTAATCGTGCATAAAATAAGATTTCTGAATGAAGGAGAGGATGCACGAGAACATATGCACCCTTTTAATGAGGGAAACTGACTGAGAGAGTTTGTGGAGCGAAATTAAAAAAAGAAAAGAATTGACATTCGTCTGTTTTGAAGCCGAACAAAAGACTGAGTTCTCTGCATCGTTTTTCTTTTCCTTATTTTATTTGTAACATTTCCCCAAATGATGTCACTGCAATAATGTCTATCCAATAACAGGAATGTTGTTTCAAAGAATCAAAAAAGGTGATGAGAGTAAGTCCAGAGAGAGAGAGAGAAAGAGATGTGATTTCACAGGTAATCGCATTCCGATGTCATGCCTGATTGAGAGCAGTAAAGAGGAAAATCACATCAGGAATAGCAGAACAGAAAACATCATGAGGAGGAATTATATATCGCCAATTATACAATGAAAAACACGTGCACACAACGAGACAGACAAACACAAAAAGAAACCAAAGAAATCAAATGTCTAAAAAAATAAAAGGAAACATTATTTGGAAAAGCAGCAGATCCAAGAACAAATGTGCAGAGAAGTAGTGTGCATTATATCAGTGAGGTTTGCTAAGCAGTACAAATACTCCTGGCACTCAGGGATCTGCTGTCAGTGGCTCTCCTAATACAGAACCGCTGCTCTTGCATAGTGCCGTCTCTCTTGAGGGGGATGAAACCCAACTAATACATTCTTTTTTTATCTTATGAAGAGTAATTCTTCATAAGTGTAGAGAATTCCCTGCACATTAAAACTTCTGTAGGATTAATTTGATTAAATATACATGTATATAAATAAAAGTCTAAAAGATTCACACACACAAAAAAAGTGATTTATGTTTATAAGAAACATTTAAGATATAGCTATGTTATTAAAGATGCTATCTTTTTTTTTTTTTTTGTAGAAAAGGATAAATATATGTGACAAATTTGAACGGCCATCATTCAAACATCTATGTTTGTGAAAATACGCATGTATGAGTGCCTTAAAGAGCTGCATGAAGCCTTTAAAGAGTAATAATTGGTCTGTTTATGACATAAAAAAAGACTAGCGCTTGGCCCAAAGGTCACTCTAAGCCGTCCGGTAATTAGCTGCTTAATACAAAACAGCGACGAGTTTTCTTCCTGGACCCGACCAGCACAATGACTCGCACTTCTGTGGACAACAAGTCTGTTGCTGGAGGTAAAAGGGCAGAGGAGATGGATGGGAAAGGTTAATTGTTAAGACTTTTCCTGTGCGCGTATGTGTGCAACCCGCCGGCATTTATTAGCAAAAGGTGACTGCGAGCTTTGTGTTTCTTTTTTGTATCTGTGTCACCGAAGTGACTACAGAGGTCAAACCCGAGAGGCGGTGATGTCATCACAGGGCACGCAGGCGGACGAGCAAGGCCTCCACGTCCGTGTCACCATTGGATGAGCAAAGCGTCGGAGTTCGCTCTTTTTCCTTCTCTCTCTCGGGCCGGTGGGTCGGCCTGTGGGCTGCAGACGGATGGGGTTCACTCTCGTAATGAGGCTCCTTGGCAGTGGGTGATCGTGTCGAGTTGAAATTGATATTCTGCCGCGACCGTGACCTTTGCAGAGGTGCCTTCATGTTTTCTGCAGGAGAGATGGGAGGGAGGGAGATAGGAAGAAAAAAAAAGTCAGGTTCTCATGAAAACATTTATAAAAGTTAGCAGCTCTTTGAGGACGAGTTGTACCGGCACTAAAGTCATCAAAGAAATGAGAGAGGAAGACGGAGAGCGATGCAGCCGACAGCATGACAACACCATAAAATTTAAAGAGGCAAACACGTAGACGCTCGCTCACCTCAGTATCGTCACCTCTCACCCTTTTTATTGCTGCTGCTGTTCTTCTAGACTTTCCAGCACTAAATCTCTGATCTGTGATGAGGCGCAAGGGCTTGTGGGAAGCCGTCAGACTGACTTAATGCTCTGCACTGCTTCACTACCTTGGCACATCTACCTGATCAGACTGATGCAACCTCTGACCGCCCTTCTCTTACTCACTCTTACCACCATCCAGACTGTGAGAGGAGTTCAAAAGTCTGAAACCACAAGCAACAATGCTTTGATTTGAGACATTTTAAATTATAAATGATCAGCATAACGATTTGACTGAACATAAATTATATATATATATAAAAAAAAATAATAATAATAATAATAATAAAAAAACAAGACTAATGGCAGGCACCTTTAAACTAGATGCCTACAAATAAAGCAGAATCGTATTCACAGTTATTATTAATTGTTTTCTTTGTTTGAAAAATGTTAAAACTTTAAAGTGCAAATTGATCAAATACAGCCTCACTGGAACCCTTTCCAAAAATAAAATGAGTAATTGTGAGAATTGACCAATATTATTTCTCACATCTGTGATTTTGTACATCACAAAATAAGATATATATATATATATATATATATATATATATATATATATATATATATATATATATATATATATATATATATATATATATATAAATAACTTTATTTTAAGGTACAGTTCTCACTATTAAACTATAAACTATGACTTTTGCCTCAATAAACTCCTAGTTTGCTCCTTAATAGATAATAGTGATTAGCAGTTAGTAAGGTAGTTGTTAAGTTTGGGTGCAGAATAAGTGCTTTATTAGTACTATGTATGTATAATAATAGGCATGTTAACAAGCAATTAGTTAAGAGTGAGAATCGGTCCCATTACTAAAGTGTTATCATAAATAATAATTAACTGTTGCAATTGTGAGATATAAAGTCACAAATGCAAGTCATAGATGTAGTGGCAAATGTAAGATGAAATCACAATTATGAGAAATAAATATCAATTATCTTTTCAGATTTTTATTTATTTATGTATTAAAACTCTGATGTGGAAACTGGCTTTTTTTAGACTCTAGCTTTGGACCCCTCATTTACACTACAAACCCAGGAATAAGAGTGGTATGTGTGGTATACAGAGATGCAGAGAGAGAAAAAAAAAACACTTCAATAATTGTATTTTCTTTCCATATTCATTTGACACTGCCTTGACCTGTATGAATGCTGTATGGAGCAGCACGGCTGAGAAACCACGCGTTTTCCTGGCTGGTCCTGGACTGAGCGGTTTTATCATCATATTAGCAATGATTACTGCACTGGTCTCGAATCTCTCATGACAGAACATATTACAGCCACCCAGCAAAAAATACAAAAATAAATACAAAATTTGCTCCAGCATTACAAACAGAGCCTCACCAAGGTGCAAAGCACACATATTCACTTCAGCACAGGAGCAAGGGAGAGAGTGATGTATGAGTGCTTGAAACAAGGACAATCTCTACAAACAAGAAGGGATGGAGAACGAGAGAGAGAGAAACGGAAGGAAGTAAAGAGCCAGGGATAACAGCTAAGCAAAAATACCGCAATAAAGGAGCCCACAGACATGACAGTTCTCAAACAAATTTCCCACTGAAAATATACAACTGCAGCTGTTTTTCTATCTCCTCATAATAGTTTCTAGGTCTAAGCTGCAAATTTAGGCAGAGACGCAGACATTCAACACACTGAATCATCTTTACTAAGATATAAGACCATGATAGCAAAAGAAAACTAGATTTTTGCATTATCTTAAGAGTAATGCCTTCTCGTCCATGATGCTAGGGTGTTGTTAAGTGCTTGCCAGGATGTTTCTTTGAAATTGCAAAGAGCTGCCTTTGGCCCAAGACAAATAAAGTCTACTCATAGGTATGATATTCAGGTCTCTAGACACAGTATTGTGTGTTCTTCAATGCGGGTCCAAGGGATATTTTGGAACATTTTAATGTTTACTGTTTTGATGGAAAACAAAAGTCTAATTCTGGGAAAAAGCACACTCTTATAGTCTCTTACAGTATTTTCACCCAGGCAGCATTTATTTGATCAAAAGTATAGTAAAAATAGTAATATTGTAAAATTAATGAACTCCTGTAATGGCAAAGTTACATTTCCTGCTGCCAAGTCTTCAATGTCACATGATCCTTAAGAAAACAATCTAATATGAGTTGGTGCACAATAAATATTTCTTACAATCAATCGATTTCTTATATTTCTACTGTTGAAAACTGTTGTACTGTAAGGATTAATGCTACCATGTGTACCATGTGGGTTGACCTTTTTTAAAATGTACTATATAGTAAACAGTCTCATATCTTATCTAAGCAGTGTGTGAAGGTATATGTTTTTGAGCATGGATAGGACAGAATACAGTCCATTGTGTCATCCAGAGCAAATGAGAGGTTTGAGATGAATGTTAGCTGTAATGTACAGTATAGGAGTGAGTGTTGAGCCATGCTCGGGTGTGTGTGGTAGTGATTTCTCTGCGCTCTCATTACTGCTTTGAGAGAATGTGCACTCGTTTGTCTGTGTGTGCCTCTCTCTGCCCTATGCTTCAGGCCACTTTCATTAGTCTCTTTGGCTCTTCCTCTTTTACCTTCATTTCCTGCTCGTCCCATTTGCTGTTTCCCATTCTTAAAATAATCTTTCTTTTTCTCTACACGACTCTGTTTGGCTCCATACTGCTTAATTTCTTTATCCTCTTCTTCCTTCCTCGCTCAAACTGACCCTGTTGATATGGAGAGGCTGCTTGTCTCTCATTAGTGTGAGGATGATGTCTGTGTGTCTTAATGAGTGTTAAAACACAAGCTACAGTGGAGACACTGTACGACTACATGACTTCTGATAGGTTCTGTTTTTTGTTTTTTTTTACCATCCACCGAGAAGCAGCAGATGCCAAGATTTTTCTAAACTTTTTACAAGAAGAGAGAGAAACAATAGAAGCACTATATGGAACTACAGAGACAAATCCGTGAGCAGCTGTGACAGTCATGTTCTATCTAATACAGGTCTTTTCAATAAGGTTATGGATGTAAAAAAAAAAACTTGTATTGTTTTTTTTCCCTAAGTATAAAAACTAAAAAAAAAAAATAACTTAAGTATGTGAACAAAAATGTAAGCTAAAGTTCAGCTAGATATTGATAAATATATCTTTATATTTATAGATGGCATATTGATTACATAAAAATGGTAAGTTTTATGTTTGGGTGAAGTACTCCTTTTAATATGCTACGGCATGCATTCTGTAAGCCAGACTTTAAACGCAGCAGTCAATTTAATAAGACCACCATTTGAATCATTTATCTCTGGCCAATAATTCTAAAAACTTTCAATTGATATTCCAAAAACTTTCAAATCTGTCCATCCTTTCAGCTTCCCTCAAGCGCCTGTGAAGCAAACACACACTGCGGTAAAAATCTGAATGCCATGTTCCTTTCATCAGTACGCAGTTAGTTTCTCCTCAGTTCGGCTCATAAAAACTCGCTCACGTCCAGACTGTGCCATCAGAGAGAGACACTCTCATTCCTCTCTTCAAATAGAACAGGGCTGAAATACCAGTTTCTGACTTTAGAGATCATTTGCTCAATTTGCATTTTCACTGGGGGCCGCCGAGAAGCTCACTTTCTTTTCATCTCTTCGCTTTCCTGCTTTCTTTCCCTCACTCTTCGCCTGAAGTTTGGCAGGAGACTCGCTGAAACGTGACAGCGGATGAGGGCACTTGATCAACCTAACGAGCTCGAATGCAGACAGGCGTCCGATTAGTTGCAATGGAGCCTGTCTCGCACCAATCGGGACTTTAGGGGCTCCACACAATGCAATCTGTGACACGTAATTTCCTTCTCTGCATGCCGTACGGTGTGCCATGTAATCTATAGAAGTATTAGGAATGATTATACCATCTGTCTGACTGCATTCCAGCATTACTAAGGCTGGAAATGGCACCTGGTGAATAGCTGAATGCATGGAAATGAATGTGACTCTTCTCAGTGGGAGAAACAAGGTCACGCTACTGATACTCCTTTGATGGGACTTTGTGCTACACATACAAACATACATCATTATCAGTAATATCCTAATCAGCATATTAGAATGACTTCTGGAGAATCATGTGATAGACATTGCCATTAAAAAGTTTGGGATCAGTAAGATTTTTGTTTTTTTTCTGTATTTATATGATCAATAATACAGAAAAAACTGCAATATTGTGAGATTTTATTGCAATTTCTAACATTGGTTTCCTATTTTAATATACTTTAAAATATCACTTATTTCTGTGACGCAGTGCTGAATTTTCTTCAGCCGTTACATCAGTTTTCAGTGTCACATGATCCTTCAGAAATCATTCTAATATACTGATTTATTAACAGTATTGAAACTGCTGTGCTACATATAGCATTTTTTTTTTTTTTCAAATAATTGTAGCCTTGATGAGCATAAGAAACTTTACAAATCTTATAAATCCCAAACTTTTGAATGGCACTGTATGTGATATTATATACAGTTTATATGCAAACCAAGTAGACTCATATTTACATAAAGTTTCAGTAACTACCACAATAAAATGCTGTTCTTTTAAAGGCTGCAGAAAAATATTGAGCAGCACAACTGTTTTCACGACTGATACATATAAGAAATGTCCAATGCCAAAAGTATAACCTAAGTTCACTTAACAGAGAAGCTCTATTTAAAGTCCAGAGGATGTAGTTTTTCTATGGAAAATGCATAGACAAATAAACTGGCCCACTGTGAATTATTGCAGCAACATAAGCTGCCATAACACTACAGTTTGATGACTAAATTTAGCTTAATGATCGGGCTGTCCTACTGGCCCTCTCTTGTTTGGACTCTGTGCACACTCGTTTATCTACATTTAGGTGGAAAAAGGGGAGATGGCACATGCGGACAAGGTCAAGGGAAATCAGGGCTAATTCTGAGCGGGTGAATTAGACCAGAACTACTGGTAATAAATAATGCCTTAATTGATGCCTTACGGTGCACAGGGACGTGATTATGGGCTGCCACATGAATAACAGGGAACCCTGGGCGACAGAATATGGGTTTGGTTCTGTGCAAATGGCAAACAATGTCAGACTACCAGAGACTGTGTGCGCGTATTTGATGCGATGGCACTTAAATGATGAGGGGAGCCCTGACTGATAAAGAGGGAGGTAATTCAGATCCCATGATGCTCTAACGTCCCTCTTTGTCTGACTGAAGGACTCAGAGAGCGATGACCTGCACATTATACCTTATGCTTACATGGGTTAAGCAGTAATTAAGCATATCAGCAGAGACATGCCTCATCCACCGGGCAGCCAACAGCCACCCACTGGTGCCACAGGAAAAGCATGTTTTTATGGGTTTCAATGGTCTTTGTCTGACATTTATGACAGTGGGAAGGCATAAAAATATTACAAAGATAAAAAGGAGGAGGAGAGGAGGTTCCGGAGAAGCTGTGACCTTCTAATTGCCAAGCTGAAGTAGTAGTGTAACCCCTGAACCCAAGCAAGAGTCATGCATATCAAAGCAGGTCCATGTGTTGTTCTGGGATCAGCGGGTGTGAACACTGAACCGGATAAAGAAAATAAGCAATGATTCATGGTTAAACAGCATTATTCAGAGGTTCCAGTTTCTTCTCCAAAGACATTGTGTATGTTGCATGTGCATCTCTTTGTGTTATGTGCCTTTGTGTGGGTGTATTTGCATGCATTTGTGTATCAGAGATCTTGAGGTATTGAGATCACACACATGTGGCTTGGGTCTGGATCTTGGTTTTCGGGTTTGGGTCAAAGAAAAGACCAGGTTGCCAAAGTAGGAATCACCTCAACAACTTCTGGAGGAATAATGTACCCAAAAAGAAAAATCAGATATAATTTATTCAAACTCATGTCGTTCCAAACTTCTATGACTTGCTTTTATCTGCAGAACACAACATACTTCAACTGCTGAATGTTTCAACTAAGCTTAACATCAATTAAACGTAATTGATTGTTGCATATCACGACCAAGTATCACGAAGTTTGAGGTTTATGTCACCATATTCAATGTCAGTGTATGTTTTCATAAAAAAAATAAAAAAAATAAAATAATAATAATAATAATAATAATAATATTATATATATATATATATATATATATATATATATATATATATATATATATATATATATATATATATATATATATATATATTCACACTGAAGGCATCAAAACTATGAATTAACACATCTGGATTTATATATGGAATTATATACATAACAAAAAAGTGAAAATATGTCATATTCTAGGTTCTTCAAAGTAGCCACCTTTTGCTTTGATCACTGCTTTGCACACTCTTGGCATTCTCTTGATGAGCTTCAAGAGGTAGTCACCTGAAATGGTCTTCCAACAGTTTCCCCAAAGAGATGCTTAGCACTTGTTAGCCCTTTTGCCTTCTGTCTGCGGTCCAGCTCATCCCTAAACCATCTCGATGGGGTTCAGGTCCGGTGACTGTGGAGGCCAGGTCATCTGGTGCAGCACCCCATCACTCTCCTTCTTGGTCAAATAGCCCTTGATGCCTTCAGTGTGACTCTACAATTTTCATTTTCATAACTTGGGTATCATTCAAATTGATAATTTTGCTTCAGAAAACTCATGAGTCAGCATTCAACTTTCAATTTTATGCAAGCCTTGTGTCATTTTTGGGGGTTTAAAGGTTCTGGACCCTACTGAATTTCAATGTACGGATGAAAACAGCTGACATAATCTTTAAAATTCTTCTTATGTAGAACAAAGCAAGCCATAAGACTGTGAACAATGGATCTTCATTTTTGTAAAAATAAAAATTATGAATTATGCCATTATTTACTAATCCATCACTTAAGCCATTCTAAACATGCATGCCTTTCTTCTGTGGAACATATAAGAAGATTGTATGGACAAAAAAAATCTACATGTTTCAGAAGGCGGGGCACAGAGGAGAATCAATAATGTACAGTATGTGGAAAATAGTGTTTTTTTTTTTTTTTTTTACCTTAAACCGCATAAACACAATTCATTAAACCAAACACGAAATAATGTACTTTTTAGTAGCATCATATTACCCCTTAAAAGGGGATTAAGTCTGGGTGTAATCTGAACTCCAACTCAAGTGTGTATACCTGCATAAACGCTCTTTCTCTCTCTCTGTGCAGCAGTTGTATTGAATAATCAGAGTATTTAACAAAGAGCAGCAGTGGGGAGTTGTAATCCCACAGCATTCAGCGCCTCACAAAAATTAATTACAAATGAAAACGGCTTAATGCTTACTTGAACCCGAGGAGAGAAGAGAATGTCACCAAATGATATTTGTTTAGGGGATAAGGGGAGAGAAACAGAGTGAGAGACAGAGGGAGAGATGCATGTTGTGCTGTTTCATGATTTTGAGATGAAACATCTGTATCTCAGCATCAGAGAGACTCTAGAGAAATCTTCGATGTTGACAAAATAATCAGTATGGCATTCTGAACAACATTAGCATTAGCTAAACACTGCACAACATACAGTTTGTACGTACATGAGAGCGATTCAGCTATTTCAGGTCACAGAAAGGTCACTATTTGTTATTCACACGCTTGTGTTGCGCACATACACTCTTAAGTAATTTACTTTGACATACACACTCTAACTAGCAATCGTCTGCCCAAACAAACCAGTACAAGACCAATAATAGACAGACAAACCCAGCCGCAAAGATGCAGGATAAACGAACAAGCGATTCAATCTGTGGAAACATTTTTTAGCAAAAAGAGAGGGGGATGTATTTGGGGAACTTATGCCCTGCAGTGTGAGTCTGACCCAGTCATATGACTAATTGAACGTTACGGTGTCTTACCAAAACAAAAGGTTTACAAGAAAACAGAAATTGGTTGGACAGCACCTGGCCGGATGCAAACAAAATACTAGATCTTCCCTGACAAGCACAACAAACACAAGCATTTGGGGGAAATCAGGAGGATAAGACCCCAGAGAAGTGGTGATCAGAGGATTGGTGTGTGATCTAAACCCCAGTGTAAGGACACAGATGGTCCCTCTATACACACCACTCTCTAACATTCCCATCCTAATCATTGCTACATTGCAGATATGACCTGAGACCATTGCCACCAATTTGATTGCTTAATATAACTAAAACACAACTCTTGTCAACTCATTGTTTCAGGTGGACTTTTCATTTCATGCAGTGATTTGATTAAAATGTGATTTACCTGTCTTAAAAGCACTGTTTACCCTAAAATGCTAATTCTGCCATCATTTACTCACTCTCATTTTGTTTCAAATCTGTATGACCTTCTGTGAAACAAGATTTTTTTAGAAATAAAAACCAAAATGGCTTGGTTTAACAAAGCTCTTCAAATTATCTTCTTTTTGTGTTCAGTAGAATAAAGTTTTACACAATTGGAGTATAATGAGAGCTTTAAATTCAGTCAGTATTTTGTCATTCCATAATAATTAATTTGAATGTATTTTACTGTCAGAGAAAAGACATATAATTTTATTCTAGACTAGACCAAAGTCTAACGAAATGTAAAGAAACTGAACAAAACATTTTAAAATGTGTACAAAAAAAAAAAAACATGCAAAATATACAGCTCAATAATTGCAGACTGTATATACAAGGAGTAGTATGTTGGAGACTAAATATGTTATATACTGTATACTGTTTCAAAGCAATACTTTATATAAATAAATAAATCATTTTATTTATTAGCATGGATGTATTAAATAGATCAAAAGTTAAAAAGCTAAATAAATGCTGTTCTGGTAATCTCTTTAAGGTCCTGGATGAGTCCACCATCATACTGCATAGTGTTTAAAGATTGAGGCCAATAACTAAATGGTTCAAAACCCAAAAAAGTAGTCTTTTAGCTATCACCATTGTACCTTTGTGAAGTAAACAATCCCAGGATGTTCCAGGGCTACTGTCCCAGTAATAAGTATCCTGGGAACCATTTTAGGACACACGTGTCTGATAAATGACTGTTTACTACAGAAGTTCCCTGTTTGTCTTTTCAAAGGTTTCCTGAATTCATCTTCACCTTCAGAAACAAAAGCTAAAATTGAAGGCCAGGTTTCTTCTGGTCAGCCCAGTCGAATACGCTCTGTTGACATCACAGATACAAAATATCAGACATAAACTGGCTAAAAAGACAGTGTGAAACCGATTTAGTGACAGATATGAGACACAGCAGAGTGTCCCCCGACAGTCGCTAAGTGAGACAGACAGTTCACTGAGATCAGGACCGGGCTCTCTTCACGAGCTGCTCTACTGCAATGCAAAAGTTCATGAACATTTTTGTGCCAATACATAGAGTGTGTGAAAAAGTACCTCTAATTGGAAGTAACGTATATCTGTCACTGTGAATCTGCTTGCGGTAACTAGGGCGAATGGCTGGAGAGCTGCACAATTAGCAAAGATTCAAACAAAATCAGTCGTCACACTGGCAGTCTCTGTGAAGCTCTGCAGAACAGGAAGTTGGGTTTGGGTTTAAGTAATTAGAGAGAAGGAATCTTCCTTTGGATGCCAAACCTGATGAGTTTCCTGAATATTTTCTGCTACAGGACGTCTGTCTGCCTGGTGCTGCAGGGATAGGTAATTATTCAATCCAGCCCACCCTCATTTACATCGCTGTCTACAACTGTCACACTCCATCTTTCCACTATTCCCAAAGTTTTTCCTTTCTTTTTTTCTAAGTTACAGTTTTTGTTTTCCAAAGAAAATGTTTGAAATTTAGTCAATATTTGTCATGCCATATTTATTCATTTTAACCTTTAATCTGAAAAAGTCATATAATTTTAGTCTGTATATACATTTGTGTAAATGTATAAACATTTATAAATTTAAACACAAAGAACCATAAAACTAACCATAAAGCTGTCAATTTCAGATAATATAAGCAGCTATTAAATAATTATTATTTTTAATAATCATTATGAATTATTTATTATTACTTATTTAATTGCTGGCATAATGTAAACCGCCTGTCTTTTGAAGACTTGATTAAATATTAAAATTGTAGTTAAAATAATCCATTCTAACTGTAGGCCATTATTCAACTATACACATACTATACAACAAAATATAATGGTGTGTTCACACCGAGAGTGAAGTGAAAATGCGCATTGCATCACTTGCTCTGGATTACTCACGGTTTTTACTGCATTAGCGCGAAAAAAAAAAAAAAAAAAAACTCATATGATCAACAATGGTCTACCCATTGTGGAAGTCCCAAATACTCTGGGATAAGCCAAACACCGAAGTACATTTTACTATTGTATATACACTGATATTTTTTTTTTTTTTTTTTTTTGATAGTAGCTCTGTAAAATTCAACTACCATTACAACTTAATATAATTGTTTCCTATGTTCCACATATCTATATCATACATTTTTGGGTGACTAGATGGCTGCAAAGTGCTCTCTTCCATTTTCTGTTATAAATGGTCGTGTCAATAAGCTCTTTGCTGATTGCCTTGCACAAGGACGAATCGTGTGAAAGACACAATTGAGGCAAATATTGCACATTTGCGGCACATGCGTTGCACATTTCGCATCATTCACGTTGCCTGGAGCGAATGCACCTCTATTGTGTAGTGTCTTTGCATTGACTTCGTATGTAATCTACTCATGCAAATAATTAAAGTCGTGTTTGAAACATTGGTAAACTTCACTAATTCTCTTCCTCACTGGCTCCTTTCCTGTCTGTTGTCATGAAGTGATATTGATTCAGGCCTAGTCCAGTCTGTGTGCTCTCTCTCCCTAGACGCTTCCTCTCTCCATCATTCTCTCTATCGCTCCCTTTTTCTCCCATCAAAGTCCTTTAGGTTAATGAGTAGACTGACTGATGAGCTGCAGACGGAGCGAGGGAAAAGGAAGAAGGGGATTGAGCGGAGGGGTGCAGACGGTGAACTGTCAGTTAACAGAGATGGGACTTATGGGTGGGGTGCTCGTAATTGATCGGATTCTGCTGTAATGTATTACTACCTCCAAACACAGTTAACAGCTAACGCTGCCTAATGACTGAGGCAAACGACCAACACTTCATTGATAGCTGATGTTTGCTATTAACTTCTCTTCTCATTACAGACTATAGACTAGTTTTCCATAAGTCTCTGCTGGTTGCTTATTAACGTGGTAAAAATATTTCAGTCAAGGGTCACTAACGACTGAATTGCATTTTAAAATCGATATTCAGATCCATTGCAGCAAAGCCTTGGATTCTGATTAGGTGAGACGTTACATCATCAGATCAAACAGAACTCTTGTTGTAAATTACTTTTAGAAGTTCGCTCCTCTCTACTCCACCCCGGGCTTTGAGTCGGACTCCTCAAGTCGCCAGGCTTTTCTCTCAGCTGCCTTCGACAGCTCTCAATATGCACATCCAACCTCGTGAAACGTACTTATGAATTCAAAACAGCCTCAAGTCATGCTCCATATTTCATTGAAGTTGAATATTTTAAAAGATCAACCCACTCAAAACCCCATAAACCTTTCTTATGGAGGCTTCTCTGTCCTAAAAATAAAATCTCATATGCCATATCATATTACAGGCGGCTCCATCAGGCTCTCGAGCATTCTTTAACAAGCAGACAGGGCCGTTCTGGTAAACAGGCTGTCCGCATCTAAAACGTATGCTCCTCTCCCAGTCTCTTCCCCACTCGAACACGCTTGCTTTTCCTTAGTCCTCTTTCCACACAGGCCACATCTACACACCTCCAACAGAAGCTGACTACAGAAAACCTGTAAAACCAGGACTCAAACAATTGATTATTTGACTTTTACATATTACATTTAACAATCGCTTTCATTCAAATGGACTTCTGGCATAACATTCAACTATTTGAGAAGTGATTAAGCCACACAGACATTATTTTGCAGTGGTTTGTTAAGAGTAATCTTAATTTCTAGCAAATGCATTGCAGTCCGATTATTGATGTTTATATACTTTACTGATACTGCACTCCTACTAAGTAATTATAATTATATATTATTATATTTCAAGTTTGTATGATTTCAAACTGACAACTTTTCTGAGAGAACTAATATGATGACTAACCTCAATCCCTCACCAGGGCTAAAGCAGCAACTGGCCATTTAGTAATTATAAAGCTTTACAGTTAATGGTCATAACAACACATCTGTCAATCACACAAGGTTGAGAAAAGGTACACTTTTGTCTATTTAACAGGATATGGGCTTTATTTTCTTCTGAGATTGACATTTACACAATGCAAAGGTTAATTTTTCTCCTTTCTGAACGGTGCGTTAACCCTTGGGCGCTAAATGTGTTTCTATGAATTCGGGCCAACTGCGGCACTGCCTTTTGTATCTCTAACACAACAATAATAACGCCACTAATGTCAACAGCTGTGGTACATTTAATCAAATCAGCCTGCCTAATCCTGATTCGGTCAATAGAACCCAAGTAGAAACAAACGAAGCCCGATTCAGACAGTACAAAAGCAGGTTGAAGGTCACATGTTTTTAATTAAACTTAAACAAATGGCTACGGAGGCAAAAGAAGGCAAATTGTTTCAGCTCATAATCTCTAATGAGACTTTTGGCATAGGTGATAAGAGCAGATGCCTCATGCACTCGTGAAAGGTCAACTCTCATTGCCATTCTGACATAGTCTCTCTCGCCTCTTCCCTCGCCCGGCACATGCCCGTTTCCCTTTCAAACAGGAGGAGAAATATCAGCACGCTCGCCCTTTTAACGAGAGAACCCTCTTGATGGTTCTGCCCATGCGTGAAGCTGTAAACAGCGTACTGAAAACATCCCTCCATATTTAATTAGATCGCAATGACGCTTCTGATAAAAATGAGATTTCTAACATGTAAAACAGACATTAATAAAATATGCAAAAGCATTATTCGCACATTCTTCATAAACAAACAAAAAACCACCCACTGCTGCGTTTCTCTCCGCCACATGCTGAGATTAATAATGAAGCAGCCTGACATTTGAAACAGAGGGACCGATTTATAGCAGTACGAGTCGCATTTCCACTGCACACAAACACACACACATAAAAACAAAAACACTTTAACGCATTTGCCAACACTTTCAGACCTCGTATCAAGTGAGGGTAACGAGTGAGCGGTAAAGTTACATGCCACACATTTTCATGTGTAACAGTGGTGTAGTGAACAACACATCATTATACTAGACAACAGTTCAGCGGTGGGAGTCTTGTGGGCAATACTAATGGTTAATTTAGCTCCTGGACCACTGTGGCAAGCATCTCATCACAATTACACCTAATCCAAGACCTTGCGGAAGGTCACAGATGATCCGTTATAAGAAGAGAGAGAGAAAAAAGATGCAAATTAACTGAAGCATGACTGTCCGGTGAGATGTGTATGTTTTTTTTGTGTACACGTGCACTGAGTGGGTGTGTGAGAACGCTGTATATTTTTATACTACCCCCGGCCAAAGACGGAGCAATTAAAAAGACATGCACCAATAAGCTCCTTCTTCTGTAGAACGTCACTGAAACCTCTGCCAAGACAGAGAAAGACAGACTATAATCTTATATCAGAGCTGAGGAGGGATCATAAACGGCACATTTAAAGGGATAGATCTGGGGAAAAGAAAACATCAATATACAAATAGTATTATTCAGTAAACTGAATTATAAATAAACATTTTACATTATTTTATTTTTCTATGACTTAGGTTGGCTGAGACTAAAATATGTACAATTTCACACAGACCCAATAAATAAATAAATAAATAAAAACCTAATATTCCTATGGCATGGAATTTAGTCAATGTTACTTTGAACATTTACTAATGCATGTTTGTATTTGTTATTAATTAAAGCTGCAGTAGGTAACTTTTGACGCTCTAGCAGTTAATAAACAGAATTGCTTTCGTGTTTCGGAAGGACATTGAAGCCGGAACTACTTCTCTCTGTTTATGTCTATGAAGAATCACAAAGGTACTGGGTTACTCCGCCGCGGTACCCCCGGAGCTAAAATAGTCTGAATATAAACACTTATTATAGGTGCACCCTAGTGATTTTAGTTAAGCTAAAAACACGGTTTGGAAAATGGATTCATGGTGTACTCGCTTATCATGTTCATTTTTCTACATTTTGAACACAAACAAAGTTACAGACCGCAGCTCTGATTGGTTGTTTCCTTACCGGGAGCGGTCTGTAACTGCAAATGGCAATAGGACCACTGGGAGGAGCCAGAGGAGCTTGATTTTTTTCATAGATTATCTGTCTCATATTCTACTGTCAGGACATAATGACAGGTTTAACAAATATGTAAAAAAATATATTTTTACAAAAGTTACCTACTGCAGCTTTAATGCACCTTGAATTAACATGAAAACCATGAATAGTTTTACATTACCAAAGGTTAATCAATGTTTTATACATATATCGCTAATTGTTAGTTTATGTTAGTTAATGCATAAAACCTTATTGTAAAGTGTTATAAAAATTCAAAAAATAAACAGAAATAAAATAAAAACTTTACCTATGCAGTCGCTTTTATACTCATATATTCAAACTTGCTGTTTTGCAACAATACATAATAATCAATGCTTATTATTGCTGTCATCACACTTAGCGTGATGCATCTACTTGAGGCATGTTTAAATAATTGCAATTAAGATGAGAGCTTGATGGAGAAAATGTTTTTAAGCAGAAGTTCTCAAGTAGAAAGAAATAAATTCCTTCCATGTCTAAATGAGGACCAGAACAAATGGTCCTCTCTCTTCTAATTGGTAAAGCATTGTCAGAGGGAAGCATGAACACAAATAAGTGACCTTAGACTAATGCGGTTGACCTCTGACTAGCTTTTCATCAATGAAACAAAGCCAGATCACAACAGGCTGAACAACATCAAGCACCAAAAAGATCTTTGTTCACACAGCTCTCTAAAATCCCACCTGAATGTACAGTAGAAATATTCAGAAGTCCTCTGGAGGCTAATGATGTATGGGACACAAAGAAAAGCTTTTATCTGATGTACCAATAATCCATAAAGGCAATGCAATTGCTTGTGGTGGCAAGGACAGGCTGCAGATTAGATTGAAATTATTGATTTGAATCAATTGAGAGAGTGAACATTTCCCTTGACCTCATAGAACAGAGAAACAGGAGTAATTGAATTGTACCAGTGTATATTGGGTGTTTACAGGTACAGTCATTTGGAGACTTGCTTGTTGGCCCTGAAGGACTATTGACTTAACAAAGAGTAGATCCAATGATCAGGGCTAAGAAGACAAAAGCCCTCTGTGTGAGCATGTCTACAGAGATACGTCTACAGGAATTAAGCACCATTATCCACTTCCAAAGGAAGGTCAAAACTGGTGAGAGATGGCATGTAATAAATACTACTGGTGTAAAGTAAAAGTGTTTTTATTTACACACAGGGCCTAAAATGAACACTCACCAAGCACCAAACGAGAGTAAAAATTGGCATTGGTGAGTAAGTTGCCATATAGTGAGTAAAACTTTCATGAAGTACAACAATGTAATGTAATGAGAACAACAGCCAGTTTTTAAAGAGATTCACTGATTCTGATGTAAGCAGATAAAATATTTTTTTCTGAAGATGAGATCATCGTGATTAGCTGTTCCATCATAAGTGACAAGAGCGAATCAAATAATACAATACAAACGGGCTGATAAGGTCAGAGCAATGTGTTGACACATACCTGTCGTCACGCCCCAAATGTCACGATGGTTCTTGGCGTTAGCGAGAGATTGTTTTTCATTGACAATGGTTTAAAGCAAGTCTGGCTTGTATTTGATACTGTGACTAATGCCTGTTTCACACATACTTGCAGTGCATGTGTTTTACTTATGTGGAGCAGAAGCAGCAAGGACACATTGTGCTTTCTCACAGGATGTGTTTGCATCCACTATCCAAACATCCATTATTTTGATTTCAAATCAAAACATCATTACCGAAAATGCTTTTTCAACACTGTGATCCTCTTTTATCAGAATACAGTAATACAATCGGTTATAGATATATTCATGTTTAAACTCTAAATATAAAAAGTGTATTATTCAATGCATTTTAATAAATGCACGTGTATTATTCAACTAGATTTGTAAGTTGCTCAAGCAAGTGGCAAACTAACCACAGCATATAGCATACATTTATTACGTTAAAAGTAAGCTATCACAAACATTATAAATTAAAACTTACCACTGACAGAAGCAGTGGGCTCCAGTGCCTTTTACTTTTGCAATTAAATCTTTAATGCAAGCAATCTTAAAAAACTTTGTTTTTCTACCTTTACAAGTGCAGAGAGAGAGAGACATCAGAGATCAGGAAATCTAGTATTTGGCTTATTCATTACTCAAATGTCATAGCCATCTATGCAATAGAGTGGAATACTGCAATACGTTTAGTATACCACCCTAACCTATTAGTCAAACATTTATACCGTAATTCCTCAAATAAACGTTGGGCCTCTTATAGTGGCCGAGGGCATGAACAAATAAAGGACGGGGAAAAATTTGTGCAGCAGAGCCAGATAACGAACTTACACGCCCACTGCCGGAGCGTTTCTCGTTCTCGAGTCAAGAACCGGTTGCAATCGGTTTTCGGATCACCAGTACACTGAACCGAGAACTGTTTCTGTCGGACGCGTCCGATTTGAGAACCGAGGAGCTGATGATACTGTGCATGCGTGATTCAGTGTGAAGCAGACTGACACAGAGCGCGTCTGAACTGAACTGATTCATTTGGTGATTGATTCTGAACTGATTCTGTGCTAATGTTATGATCTCTGTCCTGGAACGCTATCACTTTTAATTTAAAACGGGTTATTTAAAACAATTACTTATCAAACAGATGGAATTAGAAATAAAGGCCTGCCTCTAATAAAAGCCTGCTTCAAATAAAAGCCTGTTACCTTCTGCAGTTCAGGTAAATAAAGGCCCTGGCTTTGAATCAGCCCTGCTCAGATTTAAACCTCTGTGTTACTGTAGTTACTGTGTGATGTAAGGAGAGATTTGTTTCCTTGCAGTTATTACTGTTTCTATCTAAATAAGAAGTATATGTTTTTGTGTTTTTTTAAAGTTGTGAATTTTAAAGCCATTATTATTGTTAAAGCCAATTTACTCTGTGTGAAAATACATGAAACTGAAATAACATTACACCACACTTACACAGATATTACAATATTTTTTTTTTTTTTTTTTTTTTTTTGCATTATACAATTTTATTTTCACCTGGGAAATAATTACTAACAAAAAAATGGACTTGACACAAAATAAATCTTTTAAACGCTTAGTATCTAAGCTTTATAATGCATCTACACAATCTGACTAACTCTTAAGTACTGCTGTTAATTTGTTAATTAACAAATTGTAAGTATAATGTTTTATAACTAAAATATGATAATTATAATCATAATAAAAATAAATCTCTGTCTTTATCTAAACACACACACTATCTCTCAAAAAACATAATATTTTCTATTCAGCTTCTCTTTATTAAAAAGAAACACACAAAACTGATGCTTCAGTGTGACTGTGAATAGTTTTAGTGTCAGTTGCTGTTATAGTGTCAGTAACTGTTACTGATAAAAGTGTGTTTTACAGTGCTGGTGTTTTTATGCTGCAGGGTAAATGTGTGACTGTGTAAGTGTTACAGTATGTTCTATAACCATGAAAGATCTGCTCAGCGCTTATGAGGTGTTGAAGTGAGAACTGGGTTTAAAATTCACAAAATAACACTGAGGTGTCAAGCTTCTGTTCTAAACTCTGTGCACTGTTGTTTACTCAGCAAACCCCTACTATCCAACCCAAACACACAGAAACACACACACCGAGCAACCTCTCTCATTCATCAAAATCTCAGCGCAAGAATTTGAGCAGGCAGAAAGTACGACACACACATACACACACTCCTGTGAGCGTACTGCTACGGAAAGGCTTCCAAATATCGAAAATGTCTGAAAGCGGCAGAAGAGGAGGAGAGAGAAGGGAGAAAGAGGGGAGGCAATTAATCTGAATGTTCACAGAGGTCAACTGGCCTCAGTGCCTTCATCAGGAGATGAGGAGATGCAGCCTGGAGCAGACCACCACAACTCATGGGGGGATTGAGTCTGAGTGGGCCTCCTGATTATTAGCGTAATTACGTTTGTATGGTCATTACAGAGTGTTCAGATGAATGCCGGCCATTTCAAATTAAAATCCAATGCGAGGTGGAATACTGATTGAACCCACAACCACATTTAAATATCCTCTTTAACAAGAGACGGGGGTCGAGAGATCAGACAAAGACAGGAATGTTTCAAGCCCTCGGGTAGACAGAAGATCCACTCGAGCACTAGGGCTGTTGTTTATCTGGACTGAACAGGCTTTAATGGAGACTTTCATAAACTTCAAAGCAATAAAGACACAGATGAGTTCTAGAGCAGCATGCATGAAGGCCTCAGAGTTGCGAGAGCTTCATTGCTTTTAACAGACCTGTTTTTTTTTTTTCTTAAGCTGATCTAGAAACTTGAACAATATCATTTTTCTGGATACCGTTTATGTTCTAATTTCTCTAGACTCTGTTTTAATGGTTGAATTAAGTTTAATTAATCAAAAAGTATGTCTGATTAATTTGAAATGCCAGAATTAATTAAACAGCAATTTATTAAAACTTTAACAAAAATATTTTTAAGGCCCTATGAAATATGGTTTCCCCTTAAATTTAGAAACTTTTTTTTTTTTTTTTTAATTGAGCTTTTCAAGTTCAATTTTACAAGATTTATAACCAAAACAACAACAAAAACAAATTTATTTATTTATTGTTTCCCTTTTTTATAATAAAAATGTGCTTTTTATGACTGAATTTCCACAATTCCACCTGCGTTTTCTTCATTGCAGAAATCATAGGACCCTAAATGTATCATCTATCCATCCATCCATGCATAAAGTCTATAAACCTTCAGTTTTAAAAATTACAATCAAGCAAACTTTGATTTTAAATTCATTTTAATTCTAATTCTACAATCAAATTACAATTCTGGATTTAAATTTTAATTCAGGAACTGATTTGAAAAATCTTTCATTCGGAGGAAAAGAGTTTCAGCATCCTGTCAGTGATTAAGTGGCATCATAGCAAACAAAGAATTATTCAAAGGGGAAGGAAATGGTGGAGAATGGAGATCGAAAGGAGCTAAGGAGAATGAGTCACAGATGTACAAGTCCTCGCGGTCTTCTACAGCAGATGGGGGAAAACTGTAGTTTTCGTTTTTTTTTTTAGCTTTACTAAATCTGCAACCTACTCTATCAGGAAAGAACTGCGACAAAAGTAGTCACTTTTTGTTTCTGAAAAGCTAGCATACAGCAACAGGTTTCACAGAGTTAAAACACATAATAGAACAAGAATTGGGGTTAAGCATTTCTGCAAGCTTTTTCTTCCCATCTCCCCTGACTATGGTGCACTCGTAAACACCACACAGCTCTGGTTTGGAGCACGAGCGCAATAACGATCCATGACAACCCTCCCCATGAGGCTTAGTCTGAGATTTGGCTTTCTGTCTGTCACCACTGTGTGTGAACCCTCTGCTGTTAGGACTGCCTCTGTCATCCACAGCACAGAGAGATGGAGGGAGTCAGAGGGAGAGTGAGAGAGAGACTGACACAGAGAGAGAGAGAGCTTTACAGTAATGTGATAGAATACGCTTTTCCTTTGCTCTCTGATAGCTGTCGCTGGTCTGTCAGTGGGAGTCTGCTCAAGCCACAGTGGAGAACATGCTGCCTCATGCATACTGCAAAGAAAAAATGGCAAGTGTGTGGTGAAATCACCAGTTCTAATTGATTCGATGCAGTTTCAGCATGTTAAAATGCCCATTTGCATCAGTCTGATAATAAAGAATTTTGTATGACCAAGGTTTTATTTTACACAACGGCTGATTCCAAACTGAGATATTCGAGTTGTATTTAAAGTATAACTTGGTAGTTAGAAACTAGCCAGGAAAGAGGATATATTTGACCATAATTTATGTACCGCACTGGAAAATTAATGGAGGTTTGGGGTGAAAAGAACTGCCACCAAAATAAACAGAGCCCAGAGCCCTATGATTTCTGCGACGGAATAATGGAATCCAGTCATTAAATAGAATTTGCTGTGTGGAATGTCAAGGAATTAGCAAAATTCTGAATCAATGCATCAAAAGCAGGTCAGTGTACCTATATCAAAATGCAATATGCATAAATATTAGAAATATTAATATTGTAATGATACTACTACTACTCCTAAAATATTGTTAAAACATTATTTTTTAAATGAATATAACACAAAAGTTATTGACCAGAATTTAACAGAAAAATGTAAATACACAACCAAGTATTTCTAGAAAAATTAACTAAATTAGTCAATTATATGTGTGTGTATATATATATATATATATATATATATATATATATATATATATATATATATATATATATATATATATATAAATCTATTAATTAGAGATACTTTTCATTGTTAATATTTAATGAAAATTAAAACGGAACCTAGAACTCTATTACTCTAATGGAACCTTGAACAGCATCATATACCAGACATCAGATATTTCTAAATATCAGCATCGGCCAAATAAAAACCCATATTAGTCGACCTCTATTGCTGACACTTAAACTAATTGTTTAGCCACTTTTGAAATTGTTATTAATGTATTTTGAATGCTTTATTTTATTTTCTTTCTAAATTAGTGTTTGTTTGTTATACATGTTATTTATGTTTATTAAAAACAAGTTTCGTAATAACCAATTGTTCTGGTCCGGATTCAGATTTGGACCTTTGAATGTAGACTTTGAGAACCCCTGCGAATTATACTGCTTCATTTAGCCATTTCATCATTATTTCTCAACTCTTAACCAGGCTAACTGAGACTAAAATTATCAGTAGATTCAGTGTGCAGGTCTACCGTGCTAAAACATCTTTAGGAGAGTCCAGAGGCGCTCCATATGACAGTGACACCTCCCTGTCTCCCTTTCCTCCCTCATTTTCCTTCTCCTCCAAGAAGGGTATTTAGAACGCAGCCACAGAGGTGTCTTGTCTGTCGTAAAGTGGCATAGTCAAGGGGAAAAGAGACTGTTAGCTGTCAGGGCTGACAATGAAAAGAACACACACACACCACCAGTAACCAGAAAACGGGCCACATAGAATAACCATGCAAACATGCTTAAAAGAGAGCGAGTGAGCGAGGGAGAGATGAAGAGAGTTTGTACACTGTCAGAAAGTTCAAAAGCTGATTTCGATCCGTCCTCTTGCTAATTCTCTTCAGTGACTCAGCACATCTCTGTCTTCCCATGAGTATTGAATACTTGGTCTCCGATTAAAATTGTCTGGATTAAGAAAAAAACAGCCTGAACCAGTGTGCACTAAAATAATCTTATTTCTTCTTTTGCAACTTTTGATCAATAGAACAGAACAGAGGGGACAGAAAACATACTAGGCTATAACAGGCCATTATCAAAACTGCATCTCCTGCTCTAAACACGGCTCCAAAATCTAAAGAGCTTTTTGTGACTCACAGGCATCAACACAACTAAACTGATCTTTTATTTAATAATATTTATCTTTCAGAAGATCAAAAGACTAATCAAAATTATTTTGTTTTATATATATCCCCCAAGCTTTTAAAAGAAAGTTGTTTTGAAAGCAAAATAAATCTCAAATATTTTTCTGAAGTCTTCATTAATTGTTTACAAACATTAATTCAGACATCAGAATACCTTATTTTTATTTTTTTTTCACAGTTTTCCTCACCACAGTTATTCAATATCTTACTCACTGGGGGTTTGTAAGGCAATATTTTCTGCAAAGCCGCTTTGGAAAAGTGCCTTTGATGTGAACGGCTTTATACAAATAAATCTAAATTGAATTAAAAAGACTTCTTTTTAGATTTATACATCCAACAACAATAGATGCACAGTCTACTCACTATAAAGTAAATATTTTCCAGTTAATATTTCAATATATTTTTTTTCTCTTAATAGATTCTTTGATTCATTTGGCTTTAGTATAATGGAAATATAACAGCTTATATTTCTACAGGATTTCTGCAGGTTTGTCAGAGTCTAAAGTGACGAGTAAACTCCAGAAGCCCAGTAAAGAAGAGACAGGAGTGGAGGACAGGAGAGGAGACGTCTCAATGACTATGTGGAACAGAAGCTGAGAATTAACCCCCTGCAGCTTATAGTAGTTTTTATTCCTTTTGGCTAGTGTGCTAATATTAGAACTGTAGCAGAACACAAAACATCTTGCTGGTCACTCAAGATAAAAGTCCACATGGAAGAGTAAAACAAAAAAAGATAAAGCATCAAAGATAAAGTATCTCTTTGGAATTAAACAGATCACGATGGCCTGTTTGATTAAAAAAAAAAAAAATGATGATGAAAAACAGAGGAGTGTCTATGAAGAAAAGATGTGTGAAGACACATTCCAGACCTCCCGTAGAGATCGAAGCATTTCGCTAAAGCAAATCACTGGCATAAAAGCAACAGTCTTGTCAATAAAAACGTCTTATCCATGTTAAAATGAGACATGAGGCATTTTGAAATCAGACATCAAAGAGCTCGTCTCTGGAAGGAACAATCTTTCTCTTTTTAGCAAACGAGCAATCAGTCCAATAAAGACATGCAGAGCCCTTCAATACATTACTGAATCTTATACAGTGGGTTCTGCACGCTCTCTTCATTAGAGGGAAGGAAAGCTAGCCCCAATCTCAACCAAAGAGAAACTTTAGCTGGAGAAAGAGAGGAAGTTGTAATGCAGAATAGCAGAACTGTTGGTATGACCACAAACCAGATACACAAAGGCTCATCAAAAAGTACATGTATGAGTTAGGGGACTACGACTCTGGTAAAAGATGCAAACTCCACACGCTCTCACACACACACATACACACAAGACTGGTGCACTGAGGAATTGTCAGAATTTTCATATCTTTAAGTTCACTTCTAGCATCTAAACAAGTAAAACAACTTGACTTTTCACGCAGTGGGTTCTGATGTATAAAGGTTTACAGTAGTAGCTGAGTGGATCCTCTTATTAATAATTTAGTCGAGTCTGTAAAAATGATGACTGTCTGATGAGGTCATGTCTGAGGAGAAGCATCCATCTCAGAACACTTGACCTTGTATTCAGTCACTCCACAGCATGTACAAAAAGGAGTAATAGAGCAAGTGGCAGGAAAAGAGATGATGATAGATAGCTGAGCAGTGCCATGTTGTAAATGTGCAAAACTATATAATTGCAGTTCAAAAGTTTGGAGTGATTTCTTTAAATGATTTTGAAAGTCTCTTTTGGTCATTTTTGCCAGAATATTATATATGTATATATAAGAAATTCACATTATCAGTTTGCTTATTTGAATAATTACCAAAAACCTCAAATCGATGTTTTTATACATCATAACTCTTTTTTTTTTTTTTATCATCCTTATCATTGTTTTATTTCTTAATTTAATATAGCTGAAATTTACAGAAAACGAGAGAGACGTTCAATGTGGTCTCAGCCCTTTAAGCCCCACCGTACAGTATATGGAATAACAAAATAAAAGGAACTGGGGTTTTAAAAACCTAGAGAGCTGCTTTACAGAGAGAGGCTGAGAGTGTAGAGAGAAAGCATGGCACATTTCTGTTGTTTGTTTCCTGTGTTTTCTTTCGCACTCATAATGCATTTATGGCTGTTTAGTGGAGAAATGGTCTGGGCATTGCTGATGAATGCAGTTTCCCAGTCCTGATTTAAAATCCCATTAGACTGTAATTACACTGGGTGAAAGTCCAGATCGGTTCGGAGAGTTTAGTGGTTGCTTTCAAATGGAGATTCATCTTTTATTTTGCTGAATGAGCCTCTTAACAAAGTTTAGATGAAAGCGGCATAAGTGCATTATGCTAATTTTAACTATGACTTAATCAGTCAAATATAAGCATGAACCTGCAGACATTTCACTAAATGTTCCACATTTCAACTCTTGGCATAAATCTACACTAGAGCGATACATACTGTGCCCCGGACTACAGAGAGGGCAAATGAACACAGGCGGTGCGATGTGACTGACAGGTGTAACAGGAGAGGTGACGCTGTACCTGGCAGGGCGAGCAATGGGAATGTCGTCCGCATCACCGTGATAACACCGGCAAAAGAAGTCACACAACACGGATGTCACCAGGAAGGAAGACACCTTGTCAGAACGATGGCGCAAACCCATTAAAAAACCCTGGAATATTATGACACCGAATATTCTGCTGTATTTCTTCTTTCAGGCTGCAGCGAAGACGCTTCAATCTGTCCGTCATCACCAGCATGAAGGTGTGTATCATACAGGCTCGTCTTATAATATTCACAGCAATGGAACCCTTTCTAAAAGTTCTATAGAGATAAACAGTTGTAAAGCATTCCAATTGTCCGTGATCTTTTTACAAAAGTTCAATGCATTATGAAAATGTGTGGTAACTTTCTAAACTTAAGCCAATTTCATCCCTCAAAAAAAAAAAAAAAAAAAAAAAGAGAGCTGTTCTGCATTTCACAAAAATGGGTTTTCATGTAGAAATCTTAGACACATGGCAAAATCAGCAAGTTTTACTAAATAAATAAAAGAAAATGTCAAACTAAAACATCAAAACATTATGGAGATTAGAGAAATGTTTTATTTGATATATTTTCATAATGAGATACAAATAAATAGATGAAACAAACTAAATTAAATTAATTCACACATCTTTCCAAAAAATTCAAGAAAATCAAATAATATAATTCACACAAGAAAAATATGAATCAGGGCAAGTGCTCCGTTATTCCAGCAGTATAAACTGAAAATTACAGACCACTTTCAGTTCCACTCTAAGGACTCAACTCAGCAAAACCAGGTCAGAATCTCTGGGTTTTCTGCACACAAAACAGACTGAAGCTCTTATGGATATGGCACACTGGGCGAGACAGAGAAACAGAGAAAAAAAGAAATGAGGACGAGACCGCCCTCTCATCACTGTGTAGTAAAAGGAATAGCAGGTGGTCTCCTCTGAGGTACAGACCGAGGGCTATACAACAAATGCATGCGGGTGTAGATTCCCCAGAGGGCGGCTTGGCCCTGTTTTTCCCTGAACCGTGAGGGAGACAGACCTGTGCAGTTGCCATGAGCGATCTTGTCAGGGCAACTATTCAGCAGTGCAGGCATGCAAAGAACAGACAATGCGGTCGCCATTACATTACAGCACCATAATGAAAGCAGCCAGCCATATTTCCACCCAGCCACTATCCCACAGGACCTGCAGAAAAGGACTTTAGGTACAATGAACTGCGAATGCTCATAAAGAACACCAATGATCTTCCTACTGTAAATAAACTGCCTTTCACAAAAATGATATTTTCTTGTTCATTTATCAACTATTTTGGTTAACTGGCTACCAAAATGGCCACTACAATACTCTAAGTAAGTTAAAGCAAACAGTTCTAAATACTCAAGCTTTTCAAAATTTGTTGCATTCTGAAATTCATAACACAACATAAACATGCTCTGTTTTCACTGGACACTGAAGCCTTTTCTCAAGATATGAGCAAATACTATCATTATGAAGTACTAACATTTAGAAGAGAATTATGTTAAACTGTTGAAATGTTTATGGCACAGGTGTTTACAGGCACAGTATCTCTATCTCTTCCTTGAGAACTGAGAATTGTTGATGCCACAATAACTACAGTAAAATGTACACTATGTTCAGATCTGTTCAAAGTTTTGGAAACACAAAGACAGTATTTCTGTTATTGAAAATAGGATGAATTAAGAAATAAAATAAAACAAAAGAAAAATTAATTTAATATAAGTTTATAAAGGTGAAAATTTAAATATAAAACTCATATCTGGAGGGAAAAAAGTAAAAAAAAATATTTTATTATACTATATGACATAATATTATGATTTAAAAATAATAGCACTTCTTTAAATATAATTTATTCAAAATTCATTAATGGATCAAAAATACAGACATGTTATTAAAATAGAAATACTTTTAATAGTATTAATTAATATTACATTTACTATATCTATTTCAAATAGAAATAATACAAAGTAAAACAAATTCTGCATTACTCAAAATGCTCAAAGAAGAATGTTTAAAACCAAACCGTATTTCACAAGTATCACAAGTATAATTTGACGAATAAAAATAATATCATACACAAATTTTTAATAATGAAGAACAGTTGATGACATACAAAAATAAAAGACAAAAGTACTAGTCTAGGCCTGCCTGTTATTTAGCAGACTTTTTTTTTTTACCCCAAAGCAATTGACATTAAATGCATCCCACTGAACTATCTCCCTGCAGCAATCTGAGGCTAATGTTCTTTCTTAAGGTCTGCATCCACCCTTCTGGCGATTACAAATTACCCCCTTAAATATATATCTTAAGCTTAGGTTCCACTGGGTGTCTATGGCTGCTGAAAATCCTCAACCTATTACACAGCCAAATTTGTACAAAGGGAATATTTCTTGACAAAGTAGTAAGTGATTGCACTGATCAAAAGCTCTTTGATATTCAAATCATCTGGGTCAAGCAAGCGTTGAGTTTCTCATTGCAAGTCCGTGGAGCGTTTGGTGAGACAAAGCACAGTACTTTAAAAGACTGAGGAACATGATGTAGGCACAGAATTCATTTGAATGCATTTACATGAAGCTAGAGTCGAACCCAGGCCGAGTCAATGACTTAAGATCACAGATGTGCACACGGGAGTCACGTCACGGAAAGCGACCATGTGAAATGAACATGCTGACGACCTAACCTACAGAGCTCCATCTTCTACATCTCATAAATGTGCACACTATCAGCATTTTATTTTATTTTAAGTTTTTAACATCTTTGGGCCATATATTGACCTCTTTTTTTCCTCTCTGCCCTCTCTGTGTGAGGGTAGCAGTGTGTTTCTAATGAACATAGCTGTCGCTCGGCAGGTTTCTGATTACTGCATAACTGCTTTCAATTAGTGCCGAGCACATTAGCATTGCCAGCGTGAATCACACTGGGTCCAATATTCCTTCCATTGCTCTCTCTCCCCTTCCCCTTACAGTTTGAAGCATTCTAATGCTACACCTTAATACTTATGATAAAGATACATTATTCTTATTCAAGCCAAATCTTCAAAATATATGTGAAAGGGGAAGTGAACTTGAGACAAGGTACTTTCATTTTTAAACTTGATGCTTAGTGATTACATTTACATTTATTCATTTAGCACACACTTTTATCCAAATGAACCCTAAGTGATTCCTCATAAAGAGATGGTAACATGAGATATGCTGTAATGCAAAGTAACAAGAAAGTTAAAAAAAGCACAGACTACAATATATACAACACATGTTAAAACTGAAAAGAAAAGGAAAAAAATCACAAATATATATATATATATATATATATATATATATATATATATATATATATATATATATATATATATATATATATAAAGGCCCTGTACTGTGCTGAGAGAGAGAGAGAGAGAGTGAGAGAGAGAGAGAGATAAAAAGGGATAAGCTAATTCAGGCTTGCTTGATGACATCGAGCAGAACTATACTGACTCTGGGCTTTATAATCACTCCCCAGGAGACTGCACAACACTTACTGGTGTGACAGAGAGAGTTATGAACACACTACTATCCCACACACACAACCAGCACACAGAGAGTGTCAGACGTGCACAATACAGAACCATGTACAAGTTCATGCATGCACACGCGCACACACAACCATCATCATCATGTTGATGTATTTACAAGTAACACCAACAAAGGACAGAAGAAAAACATACTGCAAAGGCAATCAAATCTGCAGTAGTTAGTGAAGCAGGGTATATACTCATATACACAGCTGGAGACATTTACACATTCTTTAAACAGTGAGGAGAGTCTTTTCTCACATCGAATGCAGTTCATTGTATCCAGATATATTATATGGAAAACAAAGATGCTAATTTGACACACCAAGCCATTCTGGTACTAAATCAGATAAACCCCATTTGAGCTCATTAAATTGAGAAGTCTCATAATTATTTGCACACAAGGCAGTTTCCATTCATTTAGAGTCAACAAATCAAAGACAATGATTTGTGATTCATTAAAGCAATAGTTCACCCAAGAATGAAAAATCTGACATCATCTACTTATGTAAATCATCTACCTTATGTAAATGCAAACCCATAAGATGTTGATTAATTATAAAACAAATAATTATATTTTCTAAAAGAAGAAAATAAATCATAAAATAAATCCACTTAAATGTGATCGCTTTATATGATGTAGTCAACTATCCCTTTAAAGTGAGTCATATACTAATTGACAAAGTTCTGATAAATCCATCAAATTACTTTTTAGAATGATTCAAACCGATGGCTTAGGGGCTTGAGAGTACTTTTGACTTTGACAACTGACCTATCGGTAAGCCCCTGTCCTTGAACACAGATGAGCCAATGGCAGTCGAGAATCAGCTGCACGGGGAGCGGAACTTTGACATCTCTAGGTTTCAGCTCTATAGAGCAACACTGGAAGATCTGAAGCACTCATCGGTTTGACGTTGTTTCTCCTACAAAAATGGAAAAACAATTTTCCAGGTTTCCTGAGAGGAGGGGCAATTCCTAAATCCAACCAAAACAGAGCTAAAATGTCCCTAAGCATTCAACCTCAATCACAATGAAGAAAAAAACATTCATTTTCTGATTGTCATACTCTCATTAAGTTACTCTTTTCATCTGCTCAAACAGAACATTAATATCATGTTGTGCTTCAGCAAGGTATCTCTGGCTAAAACTAGCTAGTGTTAAAGTTAGTGAGACCATGCTAACATACAAAACTAAATAGCAAACTGTTCTCACATGTACCGTGCAGTGGAAGTAAAAAAAAAAAAACATAAACAAAAGTCTATATGAGAGTGCCTCATTTTATTTTGGTTCAATGTAAATTAATTTAATCTTACTCTGCAGTATATGAATGGTGTTGATTTGGGATGTTGTCATTGCTATTGTGACGACTGAAACATAATTTTCCCGTTTGAATTGTGATCTTTATTTTTACATATTTATTTTAATTAGGGCTGGTAATTTAACACGTTTATTAGATTATGGAGAAAAATTATGCGTTAAAATTATTAACGCATTTAACGCACTTGCCCCATCCCAGTCCAGACCTATGTGGATCATTTGCCATTTCATACAGCTGATTGATTACTAATATGAGGCAGGGCAACAACTTACTGCATGATGGAGCCTAGAGAATATCCCTAAAATTCAAGATATGGGGCAAAATTCCCCTGTTTGACATTTTGTCTCATATTTAAATCACATAGTTAAGAAATATCACATGAGCTGTAGGCTAAGTGCAATATCACATGAGTGCAAATGTGA
>NC_068406.1:13136667-13141667 GCF_023724105.1 Carassius gibelio
ATTTTATTTTTATTTTTTTTATAAATTATTATTTAAAGTATTAATTTATTTAATGAAAAAAAAAAAGAAAAGAAAAAGGTGACCCCAAACTTTTGAACAGTATGGGCTAAAAACTATGGATTTGCTTGCTTTAAAATTGATATCAATAGTTACTTTCTTGTAATGGCAGATAATCAACAAATAGTCCATGTTATTTTTTTTTTATTTTTTTTTATTTTTATTTATTAATAATTTAGTTTTTAATAAATTGAAATTAAAACACTACAGACTACAATCATTTTAGATTTGACTATGAATTTAGGCATCACAACCTTAATATGAACATTTAGATAGGATATTCATTTTTAGATTATACAATGAAACTCAATGGGCTCCAATGTTGTCACACACACAAAAAAATAAATAAAAAAATGCTGCCATCATATTGATAAAATACCATACCTGTATGTGTCAAATACTCTTCTGCACTATTTCTATTACAGGAAAGAAAGATGAGTAGAGATGGGCACAATAACTCGTTCATGTGTCTGCATCCTGATGAATCCTGCTTCCCACTGTAACAACACTGGCAGTGACAGCTGACCTTTGCCATGGTTAGGACAGTGATTTGCCCTTTGCCATGACAACGAGGGACAGACATTCAGCCCGTGGTTCCTTTGATCATGTCAGTGTCAGTGGGGTCACTGTGGACAACTCACCCTCGACCTCCTCCAGAGAACAGGTGTTTGCGATGCTTTAGAAGGAATGTAAACCACGCCGACAGAAAAATAATAATATCTGAGCGGAGCAGGAATGACAGAGTAACCTGTGAGACGGTGTAACTGACAGGCTATTGATGTAGCTGGCAGGAACAAACCGGGTTTCTCCCTGAGGAGCTGTCACCACGTTTAGCCAAATATATCAGAATGACATTACTGATCCACAAAACACCTGCTTGGCCGAGTCCCCACAGAAAGACCAAACGCTTCCGCAGTCTCTGTTTCTAATGTGCATACAAACAGTCACCTTGCGCCACACACTTATCAAACAAAAAACAATTCAACCTAATTCCCAGATGGTCCGCCCACTCCCTCCCATTCTCTTAGCTACTGTCAACAGCCCATTGCCTCTGAGAATCCGTGTCACTTCCTGTTTGTCTCAGCGTCTCCATACCGACCACTGGGGCTCCTGGCGGAGAAGTGGGCAGGAGCCATCGGAGGCGTAATGTATCTCCACGGAAATGCGAGGTGATTGATGGTTGAACCTGCTTACCTTGGTTAGCTGACTGACAGCGACAGAGCAAGAGAGGCTTTTACTGACATTTGTCATAAATCAACTACAATTTCATCAGAGAGAGGGAAAACGAGAGATAGAGGGGCCTGTCATCTGAGCCATCTGTTATCACTCTACATTTCTCTCCCATTCTGCTCCTCTTTCTTGTCTCAAAAACATGCATACAAGGCGAACGCACTGATGTGTTCGCTGGCAGATGTTGCGTGATGTTGCATGGGTCATGATTCTATTGTTTCCTTTTCCTCCTCCTAGTAAGTCAACAACAAGTCCAAATTAAGCAGATTTATTAGGGATGCATGATATTATCGGAATGTTATCGGAATCGGCCGATAAAGACTTAATGCCAATGTGCCTTGCCGATAAGATGAACAGCTCTCATGTGCTCAGGCTGTGAAAGATATAAGATCATGTCAGCATTGTGGCTACTCTTGAAACAAACTTTTGCCTGAATGATGATTAGATTCACCCACCTCCCCGGGTCCTAATGTCTAATGTAAGGCCTTTTATTTATTGAGGGAGGGCTGTAGGCCTACTTGTTATAAAATGAAAAGTAAAATAAACAAATCACATTAAGAGCTTGAGCTCACATACTTGAGCTTCTAAACAAATACAGCTTTCATAAAATCACGAGTGTTTTGTTTCAAAGCTCCTGTAGCCTAGACTGAGCAGCATAGAGCGGCTGTAGATGGTAATGTTTTTTTTTTTTTTCTCAAATGGATTATGAATTACTCAAATACAAGGAGATCTAAAATACTTTTAGAATTTTTCTACAGATCCTTTCCTGTAGACCAAGCCCAAGATCCCTGACCTCGGCTTTTATGAAAGACAAGATCTACATATTGAAGAATTGATAGAAAAAGACATACCGTATCTCCCAATTTGAGGTCTTTGAGGAGTTTTAAGTAGTGATGCACTGATCATAGCCGATTCAGAATAAAATTTTAATTCATAATTATTTTTTTTAACTAGCAAATTAGCTGATTCTGATACAGATTTTTTTTTTAAACGAATTTATCTATTGGATATTTGCTTGATAAAAGCAAACTGGCCTTAAATAAGAATATCTGTAGCCATTTAAAAGTAGAGGCATGCACTGCATTGTAATCATGATCCACACAAATATGCAACAAAAAAGAAGAATTTGAATAATATTTAGATGTGTAAAAAAAAAAAAAAAAAAAATTGAACATTGATATTTTTGCTGAAAACGAACCAGAAAATAAAATAAAATAAAATAAATTAATAAAAATAATTAGAATTTGTTTATAATTTTTGCAGGAGAAACTTAGAGTTCTATCGGCAACGTCTATCGGCCAAAATGATTCGAAAAATATCAGCATATCAGATATCGGCAAAAATCGAATATCACGCATCTCTACTATTTAATTACTAATATAAATTCAATGGCAATTTGTGCACAATTTATCAGTTTTTCCAGAGACCATAAATGTTTGTCTTTAGAATTTTACACATTTCCCCCATTTTTTTCCCCCACATAAATGCTGCTTTTAAAACTTTGTTCTTTGAAAAATGAAGATTTGCCATTTCAGATAAAATAAAAAAGGTAAAATTGTATATTAAAATGCATAATATATATATTAAAAAATTATATTTCCCAATATTAAACTTTTTCCACTGTATTTGTGATCGTGAGCATTAATAAAAACTATGAAAGTAAATATTACTCAAAATATTTGAAAATTGTGTGTGTGTGTACATTTACACATTTTATCCATATAGTGAAAGGTCACCAAAATAACTCCAAACAGGTTTTGTACAGGTTTGGAACAGCATGAGAGTGAGTAGATGACAGATGTTTTTTTGTTTTTTTTTATCTTACTAAATTTCCTATTTACATCAAATTTTAAAACTTTAACTTTTAACCTTTAAGACTTTAAAACTAAAAAAAAACTACAACAGAGCTCAAACTTGTGTCCTTTTGGCATCGTCCCACTAATGCAGAGATCTCTCAGGCCGCTACGGCCTAACCATCTCTGACAGCCAGACAAATTACATTACGTTTTTTCAGGAGCCCAACAACTCATTTGGTAAGCTATTTGCTAAGGCACTTTGGTGAAGATCCCGCTCCGGTGTGTGACCTTTTAGTCTCCCTGACTCTGCTGTCACAGGCTGAGTGCCTATGAAGAGAGAAGCCTGTAGTGTAAAGGCCAGATCCCTCTCTACAGATATGCAGAACTAATCAGCTGCTCCATGAAAGAGTGTCAAACAGCAGCAGCAGGCACAAAGCGCAATGGAGTGGAGAGAGAGAGACGGAGAGATGTAGGGGTCAAAAAAGTGATCCACACACATAGCTGCTTACTCACAGTGTGTAGCTGATGAAAGCACCAGGCCGAAAACCAAGCAGCATCCATCACTCCTGTCTGTCTGTTCCCCTTTAGCCACACACACACCTGGCTAAGCAACATCTGCATAAACACATCTGCAGCTCTCCGGAATGCTTTCTTAAAGCACAAACATGCTTTCTTGAGCCTGTATCTGTACCGGAGTTTGCACAGATGCTGGGTTACTCATACATGCACAAAATGCTGTGAAATATTGTGAATATAGTCAGGACAGTGTATGCAACTTTGACTGTATAACAGTAATAATGTAATGGATTCTGCATATTATTATTATGTCTAAAAAAAACACTATTAGTTCTAATTTCAGATCCAATGTGATACCAACAGACAGGCTGTGGACAAGAAGATTGCGATTCAATATGTTGAATTTCACTTACTGAGATAAAAGACTACAGATACTCATGACCTAAAATAAGCATCTTTAAACACGTGCACATCACACCAAAAGAAACGGCACTGTAATTGCGTTGCTTGTCTTGACATCTTTAAATCAGTTTGTCGTTGACCGCCCCACAGCGTGAGCTCCTTACTGTTCAAAGATAGTTTACGACAGCTGTTTTGTTGTTGTTGTTTACTAATCTCTCCTCGCATCTTTAAAGGAACTATTACACCCACAAAAACAGATGTCAGTTGTTTTTCCTCCTGTGTGGTTTCTTTCACAGGAATTAAGAGGATTAGAGGTACTACATTGGCTGCTAATAAAAGTGAAGGAGAAAGGCAGCGGGAAATACAGAGAGAAAGACAAGAGGGGTGAAACTCATCCCAACTGTCAACATGCAAAGTGGAATTTGCACTTGAAAACGGTGGTGCTGAATTCGTGCGTTTGATAATTTTGACGTGCAGGTCTGCAAAAGGAGTGATCAGAGACGCCGCCGTCTTCCTGATCTATTTTTTTACGCTCCTCATCTTTCCTCCGACTGCTCGAGATGGGTAATTATCTTTTCAAGATGAGATTTTGGGTTGGGATGATTTTGTCCTGGTTTGCGTCAACTGATTTCGGTGTGAAGGCGCACATCTGTTATAAAAGTACTTCTGAAAGATGTCCAGATCTTATTAAAAGCTAGGCAAAGAATATTAACATGCAAAACAAATAACCATCAGACTGTGCACAGACGATCAATCAGTTCGATTTACTGAAAGCATAACTACCTAAGCAAATTCTTGCCAAGATATCAATACATATTCAACACCAAACAATGGCTCTCAATCATTATAAACGTGTGCACAAACACGCCTGAATGCATGCAAATGTCGGCACACAGTAGGAAGAGGCCTAATTGCACGATGCCCTGATAAATCATCTTTTCATCTCCTGTCTGGACAATCCAGCACCCCTTTGATGGATGGGTTACACGTGTCCTTCTC